>NW_027397068.1:56342807-56426585 GCF_003265705.2 Callorhinus ursinus | reverse complement strand
GTGTGTGTGTGTGTGTGTGTGTGTGTGTGTGTGTGTGTGTGTGTGTGTTTGCCATTGCAATGGTTTTTTCCAATGTCACTGCCACTGAACTTGTCCTACATAAATAGTAGGACTCACTGCTTTCTCTTTTTATTATAACAAATCATACACTGTGTTTTATCTCCACACTTAGCTATAAATACAATGACTATATAAAATTATGTAAGCATTCATAGTAAGAAAAGAGGTCAACCAAATTTTCAAAATAAAAATACCAATTTTAAAATAGCTGTGCATTCCTCTGTTCCCTTCCACTAAATCTTTCTATCATCATCCATCTAAGGGTGATTATGAAATTTATAAGTAGTTTATCACAAATACATAAGTTGTCTCAAATAGGTAAAGAGGAAAAAAATTCCTTGGTAAATGTTTTCAGGATTAATCAAATCCCTCAACTCTACCACCATCCCCCAAATTCAAATAGTATTTTCCTTTTTTCTCTTATGTATACACATTTATATACACACACAAACATATGCATATATGTATATATAAGGAAAATGTATAAATATATGTCTATATGTTACATATATACATATACATACACAGAGACATGCAAGATCTGATTTGACAAACTTGCTCATTTTTATTTTATTTGTCCTTCTTTTAATCTGTGTGACTTTTGCCATGATATATCATTCATCTCTCTAATCAAATTATCTGCATTTATTATGGGCAATTATCAAACATCTCTGAATAAATAGAGGCCTTTCCTGAGTAAGTAGAGATTTCACTCACATAGCTGACTCCAATATATCCCTAAAGAATAGATATTGATGTGTTTTAGGACTTAAGCAATTTCTATCTCCATCATCAAGATTATGGAAGAGTATGATTAGGGTGAATCTGAGACAGTTCTAATGCTTACAGTATATAGCTTATCGGTCCTTGACACAAGGTTGTTATATTTATGGCATTGTGTTCAAACTCGGGAGATGGTTGTTAAATATTATCTATTCAAAATATATAATATTAACACTGCGAGCCTTTACCGTCCTTTAAAAATTGTAGAATTTTTAAGAATTTAGAAGGAGAGTGTTGAACACAACTTATTTCTCCCTATGACCAGGAGAGAAGTACAAGACAGATAGATATGGATATATATTGGATATACCTATACATATATATGATTAGCCAGGTACCCTGGGCATGCAAGGTACTGTGATAAGTCTGAAAAGTGAGGCAGTCAACAGAAGGACACAGGGTACTAAGGTAATGGAGAGGTACAAGTGTGCATAGAGAGTGATAATAAAATTATTTTTCACCTATTCAAGTCTATAATAATTCTTGGTGATTTCATTTTGGTGAATTCATATTTGACATATGAATTCACTACTGAAGATATAATTCTGACATAATCTGGAATAAAAATATTATATATGAACAATGTATTAAGAGATCTTACAGATGAGAAAGCAAAGATTATATCGTATATCATGAATTTACTTGCATTATTGAGAGTTAGTAATGCCGTGCTGTTACCGATGTTGGCAAGTTTAAGAGTTTCTGGAAAAAGACAGTTGTTCATTCACTCCTGTGCTGCTTTTCTGCGGAGAGGATAAACTCTAGGTCTGAATAACAATTTTCAAAAAGCCCAGCTCCTTCAATGTGCAATGTGAGAGCATAAAACTTCTATTTCTGAACATACTACCCCAAATACTTTAGCACCAAAGGTAAGCCATTTTTAAATAGTACACATGGTCTGTATTTTATACCAATATTCCACTCAGAATTTTCCATTTTTAGTCCTGAGCTAGAAACTGGATATATTAAGCTCTTGAAGGAGACTGGGATTGGTGGTAATGAATTTGTTTATTGGCTAAAGTCCATGCACCAACTTTTACTTACTTTAAATGGACAATAATCTTTGTTAGTTAGATAAGCAAATGTTAAATCTTACCAAGAAAAGAGCTCATGAGGGGATTTTAGAAGTTATCCCCTCAATTTAATGTTAGCACTGTTATAAATTAAATTTGCTATGCAAAGCACTGTGTAAACCAAATTGAAAAGAGGAAGGGGCAGCTGCTCTGCCCAAAGAGAAGGAACACAACAATTTCTCCTGTAAACTAGAGCTGTTATTTCTCCATCATGTTTGTGAGCTCTCTCCTCTCTCACTTTTTAAAAATACTCACAGCTCTTCCTCCCTCAAGGAACCCGTACTCCCCCTTCTCAGATCGTCTTCAGTCTACATATGTATCTGTGCAACCCTTCACTTAAAATCCATGTCTGGAGACAGTTGGCCATCTCCTCTTTTCATCACCTGTGTATTTTATCTCCTCACCATCGCCTTACTTCAAGTGTCTTCCGACGCTTTTTGCCTTCCCTAGTTTCTACGTGCCTACGTATGTCACTATGTCCATTTTTGCTGCCCATCTCCCGAGATACTGAAGATGTTTGTTCCTTTTTTTCTGCAATCCTAATCCTTTACTCACTTTTTCCCCCGATTTTTTTGACATTGACAAAAACACTAAAGTAAAAACTTGGAGAAATGGGAGCAAAAGGAGGAAAACCAAGAAGTCTAGGAAAATTCTAGGAAAAATGGCTCTGATACTTGGAATGAATTATATTTTTTTCTCAAAATGGTAACAAGTGATGCTTACAGCAGAAATTTCTCTTGTCCTCTCAGGTAACTTAGAGTATTTCACATCAGGTGAGTGAATCCTGCTTACCTTCATCATCAGTCGCCTCTTCCCATTACTAAGCATTATTCATTTAGAATGATTCAGTGGCTTTCAATGCTACCACTGTGCTAAATCCTAAGTATGTATAGTTTTAAAGACTTCTGGCTGTCCAGGTGATCATTTTATTTTGCAGCAATAGTGGGGAAACAACAAAAGTACACTAGATCAATGCTGGATCCTATGATATGGAAAAACAATGAAAGTTTAAATGAAAGGTCTTAACTGTGAGTGAAGCTTCTGTTCATTTGGGCATACTCTGAACAACCTGCAGGCTTAGGGAGGGTCTGTTTTCAGAAAAGGAAGGTAGTTATGTTTTCTATCAGAAAATCAAATTCAGAAACAAATGCTTCCACATGCTGAGGGAAATAATAAGAAAATTAATGGATGTTGGGGTTCAGGCCCTTTAGTCTCTAATTATTAGATACCACTGACTTCTATTTAGCTAAAGGTGTGTAGGATTGAATGTTGGCTTAACTATCTGTGAAATTAGACAGTAATCTATGGGGAGCTGTAATGCTGAAGGCAAAGGTCTAAGCTGAAAAATTATTTGTGTGTATCTGTGGGTTGATGGGGATACATGCAGTACAGATATATAATTTGAAGGAAACACAATGCAATTGAATCATATTTTAATTCTCTGAAACATTCCTGACTCACAAAAATATCTAGATAATTGTATAAACATAACTAATTAGAAAGTATTCAAACACATGTTCTGAGACACTCTAAGGCAAAGCAAAACAGTCAATGATGATGTAGAAAAGCTGTTTGAGGGAGTTCCAGGGCATGATTTATCTCTTTCTTTAGTAAAGGGGAAGAAAGACACAGAATGGAAAGGACTAACTGAGGCTTTGGCAGCCTGACATTCCTATTGCCTTTAATGACAATAAATATTTAAAGAAGGTAGAAAAGAGAGCTCTTTCTATTTCTGTAATAAAAGAATAAAATTAGCCAAGATATTAAATGGATTTTAAAGGCCTTGTTAGAATTGGACTGAAAAAAAATGAGCTTTGGGGATTCTAAAAGGCTAATTTAAAACAAATGTTCACAGTGAAATCTCTCTCTCTCTTTTAAGATTTTATTTATTTATTTGACAGAGAGAGACACAGCGAGAGAGGGAACACAAGCAGGGGGAGTGGGAAAGGGAGAAGCAGGCTTCCCGTGGAGCAGGGAGCCCGATGCAGGGCTCAATCCCAGGACCCAGGATCATGACCTGAGCGGAAGGCAGACGCTTAATGACTGAGCCACCCAGGCGCCCCCACAGTGAAATCTCTTAAAAGGTATGTTTCCCATACAAATGGAGGATAGGAAAACCTCTCAGCTTATCTGTAGACACCGTTTCCCGTGGGGAATGAATGGCCTATAGCCTAGCCAGAAAGGAAGACAGAGAAGTCACCTACACATTCCTGAGCCCCTTCCCCCCCTTTCTTTTTCTAATGTTGAAGAAAATTGGCTTCATAATGGAAAAACAATTTGAGCAAATTTTAAAAAGGACAACAGGGTAATGTAATGATTTATATATATATATATATATATATATATATATATATATATAATATATTATATGTATAGTATATAATAGAAGGTACAATGATTTAGATCAAGATACTCAAGTTAAACTTTTTTTTCAGCTTTGAGGTTTCCTCTATAAAATGTACAGCATATCTACTTAAAGTGTGGTTGTAAAGATTAAATATGAAAGTGTCAGACACACTTAACTGACAGATTGTTACCTATTCCTTCAACAAGCATTTAGTGAGTATCTACACTGAGGGAAGAATTATGCCAAGTATTGGAAAAACCAAGACTAATAAAACCTAGACCTTACTTTCAAATAGCTAATAGAGAGGAAGAGTGGACATCCTTGTCTTGTTTCTAATCTTAGAGGAAAAGTTTCAGGGTTTTCAACATTGAATATGGTGTTAGCTGTGGGTTTGTCATGCACGGTTTTCATTATGTTGAGGTATGTTCCCTCTATACCCACTTTGTTGACAGTTTTAGTATAAATGGATATTGAATTTTGCCAAATGCTTTGAAATGGTCATATAATTTTTACCCTCCGTTTTGTTAATGTGCTATATCATGTTGATTGATTTGTAGGTGTTCAATCATTCTTGCTTCCCAGAATAAACCCATTTGATTGTGGTGTGTGATCCTTTCAGTGTATTGTTGAGTTCAGTTTGCTAATATTTTGTTGAGGATTTTTGCATCTGTGTTCATTGGGGATATTGGCTTGTAAGTTTTTCTTATGGCATCATTGTCTAGTTTTGGTATCAGAATAATATGGCCTCATAAAATGAGTTTGGAAGTGTTCCTGCTGCCGCCACCTCCTGCTGCTCCTCTTCTTCTTCTTCTTTTTCCTCCTTCTCTCTCTCTCTCTCTCTCTCTCTCTGGAAGAGTTTGCAAAGGATTGGAATTCTTTTTCAACGTTTGCTAGAATTCACTAGTGAAGCCGTCTGGTCCTGGACTTGTTTTGTTGGGAGATTTGGGTTACTAATTTAATCTCCTTACTAGTAATCAGTATATTCAGATTTTTTTATTACTTCATGATTCATTATTGGGAAGAAGAAGTACGTTACTAGGAATTTATCCATTTCTTCTAGGTTGTCCAATTTGTTGGCATATAATTGTTCATAACAGTCTTTTATAATCCTTTGTATTTTTTGGGTATCCATTGTAACGTCTCCTCTTTTTATTCTGATTTTACTTCAGCCCTCTCCTTTTTTCTTGTGGAGTCTTGTTAAAGGTTTGCTAGTTTTGTCTTTTTAAAAAGAGCCAGCAGAATTTTTGAGTCATCCATGTTATATGTTCGTTTTTTTTGTCTTCTAGGTATTTTTCCATGCTATAAACATAGATTTTTTTTTTAGAGGAAACTTATGGGGAAGATGGCAGAAAGGAGGATCCTAAGCTCACCTTGTCCCATGGATACAACTAGTAACACCCACATTAGTGTAAATAACCCAGAAAATGGCCCAAGGACTGGCAGAACAGGCTCTCCACAGATAAATGTAGAGAAGAAGATGCATCTAAGAGGGTAGAAAGGGCAGAGACGTGGTCTGGAGCTGAAAAGATCCATGGAGTGTTTGTAGGGGAAGGGACTCTTCAGGTGCTGAGAATAGAGAGGAGCAGAACCAACATCAAGTACCCCAGGCAAGGGAACCCACATGGGGAAGATGAATCCCCATAACATTTGGTGTTGAAAACCAGAGAGGCCTAACAATCAGTGGGGCTTAACCCCTGGAACTTTAAAAAATCAGCAGACTGGGCTCTGGGAGAGCCAGGAAGGTGGAGTCCCCACCCAAAGAGGTAGCACAGCAAACAGGCCCACAGAGATACAGCACAGAAGCAGCCATTTGAAAAACACATGAGTATATAAGAAGATTTATTTACTAACCTGAGTGTGTGCTGGAAGGACAGGGATCATTAGGGGAGTTCCCCAAGAACAAAAGAGATGGTCACACAATTTCCCTCCTCTACCTCCCAGCCTAGAATGTGAACATCTGCAGGAACAGCTCAACACAAACACTCTCCACCTAGTTTGCTAGTAGCATGCCCCACCCCCACATCTTCCTGTAGAAATGCCCTCTCCGTCCAAGACTGTGCAAGAATTTTCTCAAGCAGCTGTAGGCTCCTTCCCACAGTGGACCTGCTGGTCTTGCATGCCCAGGCCCCGTGTTCTCCTGCTGGCCTGCCTGCTCCATTGGCCAAAACCCATACAAAGTGCTGTATTTAATATATTTAGTGGCTAGAAAGGTTAACCAACTTTTCTTTTTATTTATTTACTCTTGTCTTTCATGATGTTGATATTTTTATGTATTCAGGACAATTGTTTTGTAGAATATCACTAAATTTGTATTTTTCTACTTGTAGATTATACTCAAGTTAAAGAGTTTGGCAGGGACTAATACATCATTGACCTACATTCCTATTATATCATGTCATTGTTTGCACGGATGTCAGTCATGGTAATATTAAGTTTGACCACTTGGTTAAGGTAGTATCACCAGATTTATCCATTTTAAGAGACTTTTTCTCTTTTAACAATTTATATTTTTATAGTTTGGAATGCTGTAAATATGCCATTCCTCAACAACTTTTCACCTAGTATTTTAGCATCCATTCATGATTCTTGCCTTAATCAGTTTTTAGAGTGGTAAAAATGGTTATTTTCTAATTATTTTATTTATTCTACATTTATTAGTGGCATTTTTTTCTATTAAAAAATAACTTTTACTACCACCCCACCTACACATCTTTAGGGTTTTTTTCTGTCAGATTCGCTGACATTTTTATATTTCTGTAATGCTTTCGTGGTGTCCCTACATAGGCCAGTGAGAGACCCTTCAACTAGATCCTGTGATCTTTTGACAAGTTCACATAAGTAAGCACTATTTTCCTTACTGGAATGAAAGATATTCTAGACTCTCCTTTACTTCTCTGCCCTAGTCATGGACTCAGCCATTTTTCCAAGGAGCCCAGGTTCTTTTGAGATTTTAAACACACAAGGTAGCCCTAGACTGGTCCACTAACAATACAGGGACCAAACACTGCCCCAAACAGGCAAAGACAGCCATTGCAGGTGAGGAGACTGAAGGCAGACATGGCTCAGCCACAAGAGTAGGGGGCTTGCAACCCACACAGGATACACCCCTCAAGTGTCAGTTTCTGGCAAACAGGAGACATTGCACTGCAGGGCAAGACAGGACCTCTTTTCATAAGGCCACTACTTTCTAGAGGAGGAGACATAGCTGACTTTTCTAACACATAAAAGCAGACCCAGAGAGTTTGACAAAACAAGGAGACAGAGAAATATGTCCCAAAACCAAAGGGCAAAATCACGGCCAGAGACCTAGAAGAAATGAGATAAGTAATATGCCTGATAGAGAATTTAGGTAATGGTCATAAAGATACTCCCTGGACTGAGAAAAGAGTGGAGGACTTCAGTAAGATGCTCAAAAAAGAGAGGAAAGCATAAAAAAGAACCAATCAGAGATGAAGAACTCAATAACTGAAATTAAAAATATACTAGAGGGAATAGTACACTAGAGGAGGCAGAAGAATGAATGAGCAACCCAGAGGACCGAGAAGTGGAACACAATCAAGCTGAAGAGGAGAGAGAAAAACAAATAGTAATAGTATACTAATAAGAAGAGGAAGGGGAAGAGGAAGGGGAAGAAGAAGGAGAAGAAAATAGATTAGGGAGCTCAGACACACCATCAGGCGTAATAACATTTGCATTATAGGGATCCCATAAGGAAAAGAGAGAGAAAAGGGCAGAAAATTTATTTGAAGAAATAAGCTGAAAACTGCCCAAATATGGGAAGGAAAGAGACATCCAGATCCATGAGGCACAGAGAGCTCCCAACAAAATTAACCCAAGGAAGTCCACACCAAGACACATAGTAATTAAATGCAAGAAGTAGTGACAAAGAGAGAATTTTAAAAGCAGAAAGAGGACAGAAAACACTTACATCCAAGGGAAACCCCATAAGGCTATCAGCTGAATCTTCAGCAGATAGTTTTTGGGACAGAAGAGTGTGGCATGATATATTCAAAGTGCTGAAAGAAAGACACATGCAACCAAGAATACTCTATCAGACAAGGCTGTCATTCAGGATAAAGTTTCCCAAACAAAGGTTAAAGAAATGCATCATCACTGATCCAGCCTTACAAGAAATTTTAAGGGTACACCTTGAGTCGAAAGACTGTAATTGGGAGTAAGAAAGGTAGGAAGTACACAGAATAGTAAATTTAAGTATATCTATAAAAATCAAAGGATTTACATACAAAAAGGATGTAAAAAATATGACACTGTATACCTAAAATGTGGGGCGGGGAAAGGGAGAGTTAATACTTAGTGCTTTTAAAATGGGTTCAAACTTAAGCAAATATCAACTCAATATAGACTGCTATATGCATAAGATGTTCCATATAAACCACAAATCAAAAACTGGTATTGATATGCAAGAATGAAGAGAAAGGAATCCAAGTATATTACTAAAGATTAAAACCAACAAACTGGGAGGAGTGCAAACAAAAGTAACAGAATTACAAAAATAACATAAAACAAGTAACCAAATGCATTGAGTATACACCTATCAATAATTACTTTGAATATAAATGGAATAAACACTCTAATCAAAAGACATTGCATGACAGAAGGGATAAAAAAGCAAGACCCATCACTATGCTGCCTCCAGTAGACTCATTTCAACCAAAAGACATATGCAGATTCAAAGTGAAGGGATGGAGAAACACTTATTATGCAAATGGAAGTGAAAAGAGAGCTGTGGAGACAATGCTTACATCAGAGAAAATAGACTTTAAAACAAAGACTGTAACAAGAGACAAAGAAGACACTATGAAATCATAAAGGGAATAATCCAACAAGAGGATATAATAATTGCAAAAATTCATGCACCCAACATGGGAGCACCTAAATATAAAAGGCAGCTAACAATAAACACAAAGGAAGTAATCAATAGTAATACATAATAGTAGGGGACTTTATTTTATTTTTTATTTTTTTTAAAGATTTATTTATTTGAGAGAGCAAGAATGAGAGAGAGAGAGAGTACATGAGAGGGGGGAGGGTCAGAGGGAGAAGCAGGCTCCTTGCTGAGCAGGGAGCCTGATGTGGGACTTAATCCTAGGACTCCGGGATCGTGACCTGAGCCGAAGGAAGTCACCCAACCAACTGAGCCACCCAGGCGCCCATAGTAGGGGACTTTAACACTGCATTTACAACTATGGATGTAAAATTTGATTTTCATCAAACAGAAAATCAACAAGCAAACAGTAGATTTGAAGGCCACATTGGGCCAGATGGATCTAACAGATATATTTGAAACATTCCATCCTAAAAAATCGAATATACATTATTTTTAAGGGCACATGGAATATTCTCCAGAATAGATCACATATTAGGCCACAAAACAAGTTTTAATAATTTCAAAAAGATGGAAGTCCTACCATACATCTTTTCTGACCACAACACTGTGAAACTAGGAACCAACCACAAGAAAAAATCTGGAAAGAGTACAAATACATGGAGGTTAAATGACATGCTCCTTAGCAATGAATGGGTCATCCATGAAACCAAAGAGAAAATCAAAATATTCATGGAAACAAATGAAAATGAAAACACAGGGTCCAAAATCTTTGGGATCCACAGCAAAAAATGTTCTAGGTGGGATGTTTACAGCAATACAGGCCTACCTCAAGAAGCAAGAAAAATCCAAAACTACCTAACCTTACACCTAAAGGAGCTCAAAAAAGAAGAAGAAACAAAAACTAAAACCAGTAGAAGGAAGGAAATAAGATTAGAGCAGAAATAAACAAAATAGAAACCAAACCAAAACAATCGAATAGATCAATGGAACCAGGAGCTGGTTCCTTGAAAAAAATCAACAAAATTGATAAACCTTTAGCAAGACTCATCTTTAAAAAAAAAAGGGGGTGGGGACTCAAACAAAATCACAAATGAAAGAGGAGAAATAATAACCAACACCATAGACATACAAAATACTATAAGAAAATATTATGGGGCTCCTGGGTGGCTCAGATGGTTAAGCGTCTGCCTTCAGCTCAGGTCACGATCCCAGGGTCCTGGGATCGAGTCCCACATCGGGCTCCCTGCTCCTTGGGAGCCTGCTTCTCCCTCTGCTTCTCTCTCTGCTTCTCTCTCTCTCTCCCCCTCTGTCTCTCCTGAATAAATAAATAAAATCTTTAAAAAAAAAAAGAAAATATTATGAAAATTTATATGCCAACAAGTGAACAACCTAAAAGAAAGGGATAAATTCCTAGAAACATAACCTCCCAAAACTGAATAGGAAAATGGGAAATTTGAACAGCCCAGTTATCAGCAATGAAATTGAATCAGTAATCAAAATCTCACAATTAATAAAAGTCCAGGACCAGATGTCTTCACAGTTGAATTCTACCCAACATTTAAAGAAGAGTTAATATGTGTTCTTAAACTATTCCAAAAATTAGAAGAGGAAGAAAAGGTTCCAAATTCATTCTATAGTCCCGCATAACCCTGATTCCAAAACTAAATTAGGACACCACCAAAAAAAAAAAAAAAAAAAAAAAAGAACTACAGGCCAATATCTCTAATGAAGATAGATGTAAAAGTCCTAAACAAAATATTAGCAAAACAAATCTAACAATACATTTAAAAAATCATTCAGCAAGATCAAATGAGTTTCATTCCTAGGATGCAAGAGTGGTTCAATATTTGCAAATCAAAGTGATTCATTGCATCAGCAAGAGAAAGGACAAAAATAATATGATCATTTCAATAGATGCAGATCAAACATTTGACAAGTTTAACATCCATTCATAATAAAACCCCCCAACAAAGGATGTATAGAGAGAACATACCTCAATGTAATAAAAGTCATACATGAAAAACCAACAGCCAACATCATACTCAGTAGTGAAAAACTCAGTGCTTTTCCCCAAAGATCAGAAACAAGACAAGGATATCCACTCTCACCACTTTTATTCAACATAGTACTGGAAGTCTTAGCCACAACAGTCAGACAAGAAAAAGAAATAAAAGGCATCCAAATTGGTAAGGAAGAAGTAAAACTCTCACTGTTTACAGATGACATGATACTATATATAAAAAACCATAAAGACTCCACCAAAAACTACTAGAACTTATAAATGAATTCAGTAGGTTCACAGTATCCAAATCAACATACAGAAATCTGTTGCATTTCTATATGATAATAATGAAGTAGCACAGAGACAAATTAAGAAAATAATTCCATTTACAATTTCCCCCCTAAAATAAAATATCTAGAAACAAACGTAACTAATGAGGCGAAAGACTTGTACTCTGAAACCTATAAAGCACTGATGAAAGAAACTGATATGACACAAATAAATGGAAAGAAAGTCCATGCTCATGAACCGGGAGAACCAATATTGTTAAAATGTCCATACTACCCAAAACATTCTACAGATTCAATGCAATCCCTATCAGAATACTAACAACATTTTTCACGGAACTAGAACAAAAAAAATCTTAAAATTTTTATGAAACCACAAAAGACCCCAAATAGCCAAAGCAATCTTGAAAAAGAAGAACAAAATCATAGGCCTCATAATCCTAGATTTTAAGATATGCTACTAAGCTGTAGTAATCAAAACAGTATGGTACTGGCACAAAAATAGATACTTAGATCAATAAAATAGAAGAGAGAGCCCAGAATTAAACTGACAATTTTGTGGTTAATTAATCTTAAAGTAGGCAAGAGTATGCGATAGGAAAAAGACAGTCTCTTCAACAAATAGTGTTGGGGAAAACTGAACAGCTACATGCAAAAGAAGGAAACTGAACCCCTTTCTCATGCCATACACAAAAATAAACTCAAAACGGATCATGGACCAAAATGGAAGACCTGATACCATAGAATTCCTCGAAGAGAGCACAAGCAATAATTTCTCTCACATCAGCCATAGCAACATTTTTTCTAGACATGTCTCTTGAGGCAAGTGAAACAAAACCAAAAGTAATTATTGGGGCTACATCAAAATAAAAGGCTTCTGCACAAGAAAAGAATAAATCAGCAAACCTAAAAGGCAACCTACTGAATGGAGAAGATACTGGCAAAGGACATATCTGATAAAGGGTTAGTATCCAAAGTGTATAAAGAACTTACATAACTCAACACCAGAAAAAAAAAAAATCCAATAAAAAATAGGCAAAGGTATGAACGGACATTTCTCCAAAGAAGACATACAGATGGCCAACAAACAACAAAGGAGGCAAGAATATGCAATGGGAAAAAGGTAGTCTCTTCAACAAATGGTATTGGAAGAACTGGATAGTAACTTGCAAAAGAATGAAGCTGAACCACATATCCCATACACAAAAAATAAACTCAAAATGGATTAAGGAATGTAAGGAATAGTGAGAAGGACCACAGGGGAAGGGAGGGAAAACTGAATGGAAAGAAATCAGAGAGGGAGACAAACCATGAGAGACTCTGGACTCTGGGAAATAAACTGAGGGTTACAGAAGGGAGGGGGGTGGGGGTGTGTGGTAACCAGGTGATGGGCATTAAGGAGGGCATGTGTGGTGATGAGCACTGGGTGTTATACCAAATAATGAATCGTTGAACACTACATCAAAAACTAATGATGTACTGTATGTTGGCTAATTCAACATAATAAAAAATATTTTTAAAAGAATTATACAAAAAAATAAAAAATAGAAGATTACCATTAAAAAAAGTGTAGTCTGAATTCAGAAGTGCTTATAAGGGACTCAGAAGACTTGATATAAAAAGAAGTAAAATATATATCTCAATTTTCCATATTGATTACATACTGAAAGGCTGACATTTTAGATGGATTGTGTTAAATAAAATGTTGATGATTTTTACCTTTAAAAAACAAAACAAAACAAACAAAATGGATTGAGGACCTATATTTGAGACCTGAACCATAAACATCCCAGAAGAGAACATAGGCAGTAATTTCTCTGACATTCATAGCAACATTGTTCTAGATATGTCTCTGAGGCAAGGAAAATAAAACAAAAATAAAATATTGGAGCTCCATAAAAATAAAAACTTCTGCACAGCAAAGGAAACAACCAATGAAACTAAAAGACAGCCTGCTGAATGGGAAAACATATTTACAAATGACACAACCCAAAATATATAAAGAATTGGTACAACCCAACACCCCAAAAACAAATAATCCAATTAAAAATGAGTAGTAGACATGAACAGACATTTCTTCAAAGAAGACATACAATTGGCCAACAGACACATGAAAAGATCCTCAACACCACTCATCATCAGGGAAATGCAAATCAAAACCACAATGAGATATACCTGTCAGAATGGTTAAAATCAAAAACTCAAGAAACAAGTGTTGATGAGGTTGTGGAGAAAAAGGAACCCTCATGCACTTTTAGTGGGAATGCAAACGGGGGCAGCCACTGTGGAAAACAGTGTGGAGGTTCCTCTAAAAATTAAAAATAGAACTACCCTATGATCCAGGAATCACACTCCTGGGTATTTATGCAAAGAACATGGAAACACAGATTTGAAGGGATATATGCACCCTTGTGTTTATTGCAGTATTATTTACAATAGACAAACTACGGAAGCACCCAAGTATCCATTGATAGATAAATGGTTAAAGGAGATGTTGTGCCTATATACAATGGAATATTATTCAGGCATAAAAGGAATGAAATCTTTCCATTTGCAACAACATGGATGGATCTAGAGAGTATAATGCTAAGCAAAATTAGCCAGTCAGAGAAAGAGAAATACCATATGATTTCACTAATATGTGGAAGTCAAGAAACAAAACAAACAAGCAAAACGTGAAAGAGAGTGAGAGAGAGAGAGACAAATCAAGAAACAGACTCTTTAACTATAGAGAACAAACTGATGGTTACTAGAGGGGAAGTGGGTGGGGGGATGGGTGAAATACATGAAGAGTATTAATGATGCGATTGTTATAGCTCACCATTTATTTGTTTAATTCATGCAAGAAGTGTAGTTCTCAATGTGGAAGCCTTGATATTTTATTTATTAAACCGAATCCTAAATGTTTGATACTGCCATTGCAAATGGATATTTTTGTAATTTATTTGCCGATTATTTGATGTTTGCATATAGAAATAAAACTGATTTTTATGTAATTACCTTATATCCCATAACTTGATTAATTTTTTAGCTCTAGTAATTTTTTTGACAATTCCATATGATTTTCTATGTATAATGTCATACTACCTCTGAATAAAAAAGATCTCATTTTGTCTTTTCAGTTTCTACATATTTAGTTTTTTCTCCTTGCACTGTGGTTCAGGATTGAACTATTAGTACCCTGTTGAGTAAAAACAGAGTTCACATTTTTGCCTTGTCTCAGTCTTTGAAGGAAATCATTTAATACTTTTCCATTAAGTATGATGTTAGCATTAGACTTCTTTTTATAAATGCCCTTATCAAGTTCAGGGGAGTACCCCTCTATTCCTAATTTGTTGTGAATTGTCATTGAATTTTGTCAAGTAATGTTCTGCATCTATTGATGTGTGTTTTTTCTCCTTCATTCAATTCATATGGTGAGTTATACTGATTGATTTTTAAAAGTTAAAACAACTTTGCATTCTTGAGATAAATCCTTTTTGGTCATGTTTATCTTCTTTTTATATATGGATGAATTCAATTTGCTGGTACTATATTAAAAGTTTTTGCATCTATGATCATGAATAATTTTGGTCTGTACTTTTCTTGAATGCCTCTGTCTAGTTTTGTTTCAGAATAATGCTGACCCCATAAATAAATTACAAAGTCTGTCCTATCTTCTACTTTCTGAAAGAGTTTGTATATTATACTCAGTAATGTACTTTTCCCCTAACATTTGCTGGAATGCAGCAGAAAACCCATATGCACTTTGAGTTTTCTTTGTGGCAAATCTTATGATGGCAAATTCAATATCTCTAATAGGTAGAGATTTATAGTATTTAAATCTATAGATTTAAAAACATTTCATGTATTAATTCTGGTAGGTTGTTTTTTTTTAGGGAATTGGTCTAATAATATTACAATTGTTGATTTATTGACATAAAACTATTTAAAATTATTTATAATCATTAATAATTGTAGGTTGTTTAGTGAGAAATATTTTACTTATGATATTGGTAATATTTGTTCTCTCTTTTTTTTTCCTCCCACATTAGTGTCTAGTCATGTCTCTATTAATCTTTTCAATGAAACTACTCTCAGCTTTGTTAACACTATTGTTTGTTCTATGTTAATGATTTCTGCTGGTACATTCATTATTTTTGCATTTATGCTTATGTGAGTTTAATTTGCTGTCTTTCCTTATCTGCTCCATGTAAAAACTTGATAGCTGATAGTAAACATTTTTTTTCTAAGACTTTACAATTATAAATTTTCTTTTAAATACTTCTTTAGCTGTATTACTTCTGTTTTTATATTTTGTGTTCTCACTGACATTCAGTTCAAAATATACTTTTAAGTTACCCTTGTGATTTCTTCCTAGACATCTTGGTTATTTAAATTTTAGTTGTTATATATTTTTAAAAGGAAAATTTTATAATATATGAATTATCTTAATAGATCTTTTATAAAAATTATTAAATGTCCAATATTTAGGGCTTTTCTATTTGTTTTTATCAGTTAAATTTGATCGCACTACTGTCAAAAAAACATTCTATAACATTTCACTGCTGTAAACAGTGATGAAGATGTGAAGATGGAGGAGTTACAGTAGGACTTTAGGAGATCAGTGGACGCCTCTGATTTAGTCTTGCCATGAGCAGTCACAGGTCTGGCTGAGGAAGTTTCTACACCACCCGGGATCCATAGATCTTTCTGGGCCTTCAATTATTCATTGAAGCTGGTGTTCATGCCTCAAAAAGATAGGTCCAATAAATACTAAATTGTCAGCTCCCTTTTGAAGCTACAAATTATTAACTTTTAGTTTTTGTCTTTGTTGGTTTGTTTTGGATTTAGAGAAGACATGAATAAGAAGGAGTGTAGAGCAAAGTATAGGAGAGGTTTTGTAGTTTAATAAAAGTAAATTTCAGTAATGTACTTCATGTCACCTTTAATTTGCTGTATGTTTCTGGGTATGTGGGCATGAAACAATGGGATAGGATTTGACTAATGAAAAGATGCCAACTGGCAGAGGGAAATAATTTTCTTTAAATTTTATTTAATGGCAGATGATATAGAAACCTGTTTTAGAGACAGCTACAGTAAGTAGGAGATATTACAGTGTACCCTCAGTCAGTAGTGGAAACCTACCAAATTTCCAAAGTCCTCAAGGAGGTACACAGCTGCAGATAATGCCCTTCATAGGATAAGTTTCTACCAGGTGCAGGGAATACCATTTGCCAATATCAGGAATTTTTCATACTCTCCTGGCCCTTTTTTATTATGCTGGCCTTTTTTGAAATGCTGGCTATGAGCCTGCCTGCTCACCAAGTGAAATAATGGATTCAAAATAACCCCAGCATTTTCCTGAGAGTTCATCACTCAAGTGGGAGAATTCAAGGTCAGCTTCCCACGAGTTCTGTGGTTTCTGGTTCCTTGGCAGAACCAGGTCTCAGGCCTTGCTGTGTCTATTCCGCAACAACACATGACCTATAGAAATTTGTTTGCAATCAGTTAAACAAAAGACAGAGCTAGTCAGGGCACTTTGCTAGCATCCATTCTAATGATCAATTCAGAATGCTATGCTATCAGTTTGCTGGGACAATCAGTCCAGTTCCACTGAGCTTAATGGAAGTCAAAGATACTTCTCCATTGTGACAAGCCTTATGCATATCTGTGTAAGCTTAGGGCATGAGCTCATGTTCAGTCACAACTTGTTCAATGACTGCAAAAGGTGTGACTTTTTAGCATCAAAGAATGCCTAACCTATAAATTCTAGAAAAATCCTTTTTTTCTGATTAGCTTTCCTACGGGATTCATTTCTTATTTCTTTTTTATTTCTACGTTTCCACAAATCTCATCACTCTCAATGTACATAGTCACAAATGTAGCATTACAAGTATAGATGCTTTGTAATTCTGGACCAGAACTTTTCCTCTATGTCAAGCCAAGATACTATGCTTGGATCTAATCCATCACTATGACCTAATTTGTTTGTTCTCAGCTCTAAAGACCAAAAAAAAAAAAAAAAAAAAAAAATCAAATCAGCCCTTGTCATTAGTCTAATCGAGTTGTTTCAGCTTTATTCCACTAAGGAACTATTTAACTACTGAACTTGTAATACACTGATAGAACCAGAGTGGCTCCAAAGAATTAAAACTGTTTCCTAACTTACTTCAAGGCTCATTAAGAGAAGAGCTTCCATAAATGTGTTCCCAGTTTGGTCCTAGTTTGAACTTCTCTTGTACTATTTGTTTGAATTAACAGAGCTTCCTAAATATGTTTTAGAGCATTGATAAAATATTTAAGAATGATAACATTTTATATAAATATATTAAATTAAGGTGTGGCATCCTTGTGAAAATGTAAAAAATATGGGATGAAAAGAAAAAAATGTAGACTCTAAAAGAGGAAGTATGGCTAATAAGCTTCATTATAGATTTTTAAATATATGTATATGTGAGCTTCTGTTCCATACAAGTCTGTGTATTTGAAAATACATCACTGAATAAAACAGAAGCAAATCTTGTTCTCAATGTACTTAATATTTTTTTAAGATCTTATTTATTTATTTGAGAGAGAGAGAATGAGAGATAGAGAGCACGAGAGGGAAGAGGGTCAGAGGGAGAAGCAGACTCCCTGCTGAGCAGGGAGCTGGATGTGGGACTCGATCCTGGGACTCCAGGATCATGACCTGAGCCGAAGGCAGTCGCTTAACCAGCTGAGCCACCCAGGCGCCCTGTACTTAATATTTTAATTCAGGGTATAGAATATAAACCAGTAAGTATAATATATATGCTATGATATTCTAGGAAGAAAATGTAGAGGGGAGAGGAGCATAGCAGCATGTGTATGGAAGGGTGTGATTTACATGGGATGGTCAGAGAAATGTCACTAAGAAATCATTTGAGCTAAGAGTTGACAAAGGTCAGAGGGTGAACCATATAGATATGGAGTAAATAAGAAATGCCTCACCTTACTAGTAAGCAAAATAGTGACTATGAACATCATATGAATAATTCAGTGACTAAATCCCAAATACTTCCTTAGCTATGTCCTATAAAGGGTTAAAGAAAAAATGCATAAGACCCTCTACTTCTCAAAACGAAATAAAAGCTTCCATTTGTATTTTGAAAAACAACATTAAAGGATTAGAAAGAATGACTCTATAACACATTCCTAATTATTTAGAAAATAATTGTTATTCTGTAAGAATCATTTTCAATTATTTAGAACAGAAGTGAGTTTATTTAGTAAAATTGCAGAACTTACCAGCAAAGGAGGGAAGATATCCCCCAAAAAACAGGAAGGGAAGAGGCTGGGAAATAAAGATAAAAGTACAAGGATGTAGAAACAAAATGATGTAGGAACATAGAGAAAATTAGAATAAATACACCGGCTTGACTGTAGAAGAGATTTCTTCAGTGCAAGTTAGATGGATAAAGTAATGTAGGATTAGGGAGAGCCCGATTTCTGGGACCAAGTGCAAGTAGCTGCAATTACTGGGATAAGCAACAGTTGATATTATAAGCAGGCCTTGCTAGCCAAGAGAGTCTCCTCCTTTTACAGTATGTCTGAATTTTCTACCTTCAGTCATTATTTGGGTTTAGACGTAGCTCCAGAAATTCTCTGAAATATGCATATATACGGTATGTTAGCATTTGGTAGTTTAGCTGATCTGTCAGTACGTCATCCCCTACCCCACCTTTTCATTTGGCTCCCTATGAACCGGAATTGCCACTTCTCTTGTCACTGCTACTAGTCGTAAAAGCTGTAGTATGTGGCTGTCTTCTCTGGCAGATTTCCCTCCACACAATCATGTATTTCTAATATTAACAATTTCTCTCTCTCTCAATCTTTTATTTCCTTATAACACACTCCCAGTTTCCTTTATCAAATATTTGCTTCGTAGAAGGAGATCTCTGCTTTTCTTTCCTTCCTATGCCCTGTAATCTGGTTTATGCACCCTTCACTCCACTAAAGATCATCTTGATGACCTCATAAAGGACTTCTAATTGCCAAATTCAATAAATATATATTAATCCTTATATTTCTTCACCTCAATGGTTCTTTTTTTTTAAAAGATTTTTAAAGTAATCTCTACATGCAATGTGGGGCTCACGCTCACAACCCTGAGATCAAGAGCCCCACGCTCCACCAACTGAGCTAGCCAAGCACCCCTCCATGATTCTTTTGATTCTGTTTCCCTGTCATTGTTCAGAAAACTCTCTTGCATCCCACTCTCATGATCCTCTTCCTAAGGGAGAGATCATTGTCTCACTTTATAGAGTTGCTTCCTATACTGATCTTTTATTCTGAGTGACCTCGTCCATGACCAGAGCTTTGCTTACTATAAATGTGCTGAAAATGTCCAAGCTTTACCTCTAATTCAGATCTCTGCCAATAGTTCCTGCCTTATTGATAACTCCACAAGCTCAAAGGTAGAAAAGTAGTATAAACACAAATTTGAACTGTTATTCCCCAGAATCTCTCTGTTCCTCTCCCTGTTTTTTTTTCATCTTTATTGGAGCATTTGTCACCCTGGTTGCTAAGACAGGTACAAAGACAGGGAAACCATATGAGACTTTTCATCATCCATATGCAACCAACCACACAATTCTATTAAGTCTATCTTCTTAGAGGATTTCACATTTGTTCCCTTCTCTTAATTCATAGCACCACTTGTCTAGTTCATGTTTTTATCAAGTTTGCCTTAATAGTTCAATGGTTTACAAATTTACCTTCTTTTTTTCAATTTTATTTCTCTTCAATCCATTTTCTTTATTAAAGATATAGCAATCTTTCTGAAATATGAACATGATCATGCTACTTCTTTGCTAAAATCTCTTAATGACTCTCCAAGATATAGTAGAGAACCCTCCCAAGAAACCTCTGTCTTTTGATTCTCTTCTCTGCTCTTCATCTCCATTTGCATGGATGCTCTAGCAACACTGAAATTTCCTGTTTTTTAATGTGTCCTGATTTGTACTATTTCACATATCTACATTTTTGTCCATTGTGAATCCTCATTTTCTGGAAAGCTCCTCTACCCCTATTTGTTGGGCATTGTCTGTGAAGACTACTTTTATACTCAAAAACATAGTAGATTATTCTTAGTTGCATATGGGTTTTATGTTCAAACTTCTCTTATATCACTCATCACATTTTTCATTATTTTTATTTATATTTCCTCTCTTTTGGAGAAAAATCCTGGAACCCATTTTTCATTTTTGTATTACAAACACCTACAACTGTCTGGAACATGGTGGTGAGGGTATAATGCTCAGTATTTGTTGCATAAGTAGAATTTGGCCATAGGGAACTAACAAAATGTTCATATAAAATTGTGAATGGCTTCTTTATTAAAAAAGAACATTCCAACAATGCAGAAGAAAATAAGATAGAGATCTTGTTAAATTAGAACTAGAGATAAGATATCAGGAGAAGCTTATCCTGGGAAAAATTATGGATACCAAAAAAAAACACAGAAGAGTTTAAAAGATAGCAAGAGAAGTAAAAGAAGTGTGATAATCAAATCCTATGTAAAATAGATAAGAAAAAAAAAGTTATTTTATAGGAGCATAAGGATCAGAAATAAGAATAAGGAAATGCAATTATTTTTTTAGTACTCATGACCTTAATGAAAATAACTATTTTAGATTAGATAGAGGATATCATAAACTGTCTTATAAAGGATAGGAGAAAATTAAAGAAAACCTTTCATTTAAAAGAAGCTTATTACTTCAGCATCACTAATGCCATGCCCACATTGGAAACACAGGAATGAAGAAATGTAGTAGATAAGAAAAAAGCTAAACATGGTCTTATATTCAAAAGTTTAGTGATTCCAAATGAAAACATGTGAAACATGAAAAAAAAACTATAGGAGGCAGAAGGTGTTAGAGAGGTCTCATCATTGAAGTTAGAAACTCTTGTGACTCAGGCACAGATTACAAATCCAGCAATTTAAGACAAGACTTTCAGATCAATATTATTAAGTCCTTGAACTAAATTTTCTATGTATACTTTAAGCTTTGTGTTAAATTAACAGAGACAGGTCTCTTGATGCCAAGAGGAGTTTGTTAGGAGGAAGCACACATGTTCCAACGGCCTCAGGGCTCTTGGAAGGGTGAGTTCAGAGAAAGAAAGGAGAAACAGAGCATTCATGAAAAAAAAAAGCACTGATTGAACACAGATGTGCTGCCATTTACATGTCTGCCTCTTGCCCTAGTCCACTGGCTCTCTGAGATCAGATTCCAGCATACTCTTTGGGCGCTTTCCCCAGAATCCTTCTAACCACTCCATACCTTTTCTATTTCTTCGTTTCCTTTCAAGTGATGGAGTTTCAAAAGCATTCCTTTCATCTTTGCTTAAACTTTCCCCTACTGTTGCTAATGTTTCCTTTTCCTCCTTTTAATGCCTGGCCTCTATTTGTCTATTTTGTTGATTCCGTGTAAAACCTAAACAGAAGTAATACCAATGCATAAATACACATACATAGACATGCATTGCTTCTAAATATATAGAGCTATACAGAGTTTCTAAACATCCATAAACAAATTACATCCAGACTAAACTATGCATTCCGCCTCAAAAACATACATAGCAAACAACACAATACAAAGATTTCATGGTTATCCCCAAGAACTTCTTTTTTTCAGTTTTTATATGACATTTTCAATATGAATGGTGGTTTTATGTTCATCTGTTACCCCTAACAAATTTTGGTCTGTCTGTTTTAATCTGTCTTTCTCAGAGTTCTGCTCCTTACCTTCTGTGTCAAAATTATGGTCTAAATTTAGATTGGTACATATTCTTTTTTTTTAATCAGAAAACCAAGAGATGCTGATTTTTAACTTGGATTACACTAATGTTGGGTCTTGATTGGACCAGATGGTCTGGCTCTGAGTTGCTATTACTTAATTTGTCTTAGTTCTCATTACTTTTGTTCCTGCTTTTAAAATTAATGCAGTGTGCCCAGTCTTCAACAGGAACTCATTTCTCAACAAGATACGCCACGGTTCTTATATTGTACTCATTGATCATAGATATTAAGTATAAGGCAAAATTTTGTGCTTTGATTCAGTACAGATGGCAAAAATCAATAAATTTTATTTAACAGGCGATTATATAGCATTCATTATGTTCCAGTCTCTGTCCAAGTGCTTTATATATATAGTGATTCATGTAATCTTCATGATAGCCTTCTATCATATAATCTTCATGATAGAAGAACACTTCTGTTTTAAAGACAAGGAAACTGAGACAAAGTCAGTAAAATAACTTGCATGAGATACTACCAGTAATAATTGGCAGAGCTGTACCTCCAGAGCAATTAGTCTAATAAACTTTAAACTATGGTGTCTATCTTTAAAGTTGGCTGGCAAGCATTAAATGCATATTTTATAAGAAAATATTTTCACTCTCTGTAACTTTTTACTTTGAAAGTATTTCAGATTTAGAGGAAAGTTTCAAAAGTTGTACATACAGCTACTATACACTTTAAACCCAGACTCCTCAATTGTTAACATTTACCATATTTTGCTTTATAATTTTCTGCCTGCATGAATAGATTTTGTATTTTTCTAAACCATGTGAGAATAAGTTGTGGACATGATGACTGTGTATGTTCCCTACTAGCAAAAACATGTTTATACATAATTATTATATTTGTATAATCATACAACATTGTACTTTTATAATTGATGTGATTTTATTATCTAACTTATAGAACTAAATGCCAATTGTCTCAATAATGTGCTTTACAAAAAAAAAATGGCCCACAGTTTAAAATCAGATATTACATTTAGCTTTAATCTATTTATCTTCTCACACTGTTCCTTAGTCATTCTTTATCTATCATGACCCTGATAAATTTGAAGATTACAGGCCAGTTATTTTGTGGAATTTCTCCCAATTTGTGTTAAACTCTTATTTCCTTTTGATTAAATAGAGGTTCTGTAAGTGATCTGGCTTTGTTTAGTTACAGGTAATAACTGATCACTTGGATAAGGTGAGGTTGGCTAGATTTATTTCTCCATAGTAAAATAAATATTTTTCCCTTTGTAATTAGCAAATATTTTGTGGGTGGATACTTTGAGAATAAGCAAATATCCCTTCTATTAAATTTTCACAATCAATATTAGCACCTATTGATTATCCCTGCCTGAATCAATTATTACTATGATTTGTCAGATGATGATTTACAAATTTCATCACTCCTTTTGAATTACTAGTTGGCATTCTACCATATATAAGAACTTTTCCTCCTGCTCTATACACGAACATACTTAATTAGGAAATTACCTCACTAAGGATGCATAGATTCAATTTTTATTTAGTGAGATATAATCTATTATTTCATTATGTGTTTTAATGTTCAGATTGCCCAAGCTATGGACAGTGAAGGTCCTTCATGCAGCCTCCATGTCTTTTGGTCATGCCCCATCACTCCTTGAATATTACTTTCTAACACAAATATTTATTTAACACATTTATTTATTTGAAAAGCAGTTTGGCTGATTTGTTTCCATTGCATTTTAGACGCTTTTTTTTTTGCCTCAGATTTATGTTTTATTATTTTTTGAAGATGTCAAATATTGATATGTTTCCAAAAGTAAAACTGTCAAAAAAGGTTTACTCAAATAATTATCATTGTTGGGGCGCCTGGGTGGTTCAGTCTTTAAGCCTCTGCCTTCGGCTCAGGTCATGATCTAGGGTCCTTGGATCGAGCCCCGCATCCGGCTCCCTGCTCCGCGGGAAGCTTGCTTCTCCCTCTCCCACCCGCCCTGCTAGTGTTCCCTCTCTCGTTGTGTCTTTCTTCGTCAAATGACTAAATTAAAAAAAAAAAAAAAAACTTTAAAGAAAAATAATCATTGTTTTTCATTTATTGCCAAGTAGGTGGTATCCACAATAGTTTTAATTTGCATTTCTCTTATATGAGTAAAGTTGAATATTTCTTCTTGTATTTTAGGCTCATTTTATACCTTTTTTTTCTTATGAATTGTCTGTTATTTTTTTCTATTGAATATATGGACTCCACCTTAAGCTTCAATAGGTTGTGGAATTTTATCTGTAATATTTTTCCCTGGTTGTCATTTGTCTTTAAAATTTATGTGCTTTTTGTTGTTGTTTTATTTTTTGTCATGAAACAGTTTTTAAAATGTATTCAAATTATTAATCTTCATTGCATCAAGACTTTGAGTCAAATTTGGAAAAATTTCCCTGTAGGATTTGTAGAGCTTCTTTTCTTTTTCTTTTCTTTTTTTTTTTTTTTAACAAATACGTTTTTGAACCACTTAGATTTTATTCATGCTTATAGTTTGAGGTATGGATCTAAAGTTATCTTTTTTCCAATAGCTACTCAGCCCCTCTGGCATTTATTAAGAAGTTTATTTTTCCCAAATGATATGGGATGCCTTCTTTTTCATATACTAGAATTTCATATATACTTGGGTCTATGTATTATATTTCTATTTTATCCCACTGGCCTCTCTCCATATCATTACCACACAAATGTAGTTAGAGATGCTTTATAGTACTTTTAATATATGGTAGAGTTAGTGCTTTTCCTTTTAAAATGATTTAAAATTAATCTAATATCTTTTTCTTTCAGAAGAATATTCATTAACAACTTGCCTATGTCCATAAAGAAAAAAAATATATATATAGTAGCTCTTTTGTAGTTTACTAAACTTCCAGTTTGAGGAAAACATATTTCTATGATGTCAATGCTTTATATTTCTACCTGTTTCCTTTTTTGTACTATCTTTATCAGGTTTAGACACAATAAAATACTTCATAAAAATAATTTGAAATGCTCATGCTCTAGAACAATATACATAGCATTTAGATTACATGAATGTTTGATAAAATACCTCTGGAAATCATCCAGATGTGGTAATTCTGTCTATAGGCCATTTCCTTAATAACTATTTCTTGTATGGAAATCAGTCTTATCAAGATTTTTTAAAGATGTTTACTGGATTATAGTAAACTGTTTTACTACCAAAAATTATCATTTTCTTTAAAAAATCATATATGCATTGAGATCTGATAATTGTTATAATTTTAAAAAGTGTAGTATTTTTCTATCATTATTTCTCCTTAATCATTTCTTATTCTATGCTTTATTCACATTTTCTTAATTGAGTTTGCTAGTGGTTAGACTATTTTGATTTTTTTTGAAAATATGAGACTTTGAATTATTAGTTTACTATTTTTCTGTACTCTACCCCATTAATTTCTGCCATTCTGCCATATTTTTATTATTTGCTATATTGTGGTCTTTTGGGTTTACTTTAGTTTTCTAGAGTTTTCTAGAAATTCTAGAAAATTTTTTAGAATTTTGATTGTGAATTTAACCAATTTATTTTGATTCTTTAATTTTTTATGATAAAAGAAATTTAAGATCTAGATTTTCTTCTGACAATAGCTTTTATTTATCCGATGTATCCTGATATAGAAATTTATAGTTTTGGCTTTTATTTCAAGTTTCACATTCATATTGAATTTCCATGTAGAACTTTCTTTATGACTTTGTCATTAGTGGTGTATTATTTTTTTGTGATCAGGGTAATTTTCTTTGCAATATTTCCACTTTATTAAACTTATCAATGTTTTCTTTATAACCTAATCAATTTTCCTGATGTTCCATGCACACTAGAAGTAGATACAAAGGTTGTTTCCCTAATCAGGGTGTAAAATAGGACCATAAAGTCAGCCATCAGCTATATTTATTTAAATTTTTATCTTTTTTTCCACTTGATCAGTGTTATATGAAAGAATTATGTTAAAGTCTTCTATTTTTACTACATGTCTATCTATATTCCCTTCCAATTTCCATATTTAGGCTTTATAAAAGTTATTTCTTTGTTATTTTATATGTAAATATTTATAACTTGTATCATCATGGTAATGTGAATCTTTGTATTAAACAGTGGCTTTTAATGCTTTTTGGGTTGAACTTTACTTTGTTATTAGAATTTAAACCCTTGCTTTGTATCATTTCCACCTTGCTCAACTCACTCTTAGATGTGTTTATTGTGTAGAGCATGGAGTGGCTAATTCTCTCCGAGACAAAATCAAAATCATATTTATTGAGTAAGTTAAACCTTGAGTTTCCTGAAAACTCATTGTTTCTTTGATCTTTATGATGCTTTTTAGAAATCTGATGCTAGTGTAATACTCTCATAAGTTATTTGATCTTTTTCCATGGAGCCTCTGAGGATTTTTTTTCTAATCTTTAAATTCTAGTAATTTACTATGTATGCCTTAGAGTTTACTATTCTGGGAGAGTTGTCTCAAATGCCTGGTGAGCATTTTATATATGTAAATTCAGGTCTTCTTTAACTTCTGGATTTTTTTTTATTATAGCATTAAATATTTATTCTGTTTCATTGTTTAGATCTCCTTTTTCATGGAATTCAATTGTACATGCACTGAATCTTTTTTGTCTGCTTTCTTTTTAAACGATTTTTTTCTCTCAGAACATTTTACCTTCTTTCTTTATCTCATTTTCATTCATGAGATTGTTTTTCTACCTTTTTCAATTCCCCCTTTTAAGCTTTAATTTGAATCTGTTCTTTGGTTACCTAGTCCTTTGAATTTGGGTTTTTAATATTCTTTTTTCTTGTAGGATCTAATTTCCCATTTTTTTAAATGTTTTCTTTTACTGCTTAATTTCCAAGGAGCTTCTTCCTTTTAAAAAATATATTTTCCCAAGAAGCACTGCTTTTCCAAGGCTGTCTCAGGTAATCCTGTGTTTTTTGAAGTTCTTTTCCTGTACTATGTGCTTAGACTTAATATGACTCTTGGTATTTTCATATGTAGAGTAGACTCTCTTCTAGTAATTATATTTCCACATTGTATCTTCTAATTCTCCATTTGCTTGTAGGGCTTTGTTTTTATTTATTTATTTATTTTTTAAGACAGTCTCTTGGTTCTTTGCAAAGGCTGTGTTGGAGCTTAATAATTAGTTTTATTAAAATTGGTGTTTATTTTACTATTAATTGGTAATTTAAATTTGTAGTATTCACTGTTTTCCAGTTAGGCTGAAGGCATGAGGTTCATGTGGATTTACCAGTTCTTCTTATTGCTCTCATTTTTTAGAGAAAATGTTGGGATATTTCAACTTAAGTAGCCCTCATTATCAAAGTTACCTGGGGAAAAAACCCCCAAAAAAACTTTACCCAGAATTTATATCTACCTTATTGAAAACATTAATATTATTTTAAACATATTTTAAAATTTTGTTTAATATATATTTTATTAAATTATATACACACATCATTTATTATGTGTCTGTATATATCATGTATATATATGCATATAATGGTGGCTCATTTACACTGAAATATGAATTAAATGACACATTTATGGCAGTTATTAATCAACCGATTTTGAAAACTTTTCAAGTAAAGAATTGCCTAATTTAAAATCATTTTAATAAAAAAGTATTTGGCCACACTATCTCCAATGATGACATCTGGAAAATATTGAAATATTTTAATATTAAAATTATAAATTCTAAATTAACAACTAATTGTTGTCTCCTAAAAACATAATAATAAACCTTAGTAGTATAGCACATAGTTCATGTTTTAACATGAACCAAGTAGGAAATTCAAAGGTCTCTGAAATTTATTCTGTATTCAATTCCTAGCAGTGGTACTTTAAAATCTTTGTTGTGTTATATATCTCCTCTATTCAAAGTCTTCAATGATTTCCCATCTTACTCTAGCCAAAATATTATGATATTTTGAAAGGCCCGTTAAATCCTACAGGTTTTGGTTTCTGGTTATCTTCCTAAAATGATTTATTTTCCCTTTCACTCACTGTGTTCCAGGTCATTATCATCCTTCTTTATAGTCTATTGACACACCAAGCATACTCTTACCCGAAAGTTTCTCATGTGATATTCCTTCTTCTTGAAAATACTTTCCTGAGATATATACGTTTGTACCTACAGTTACTACAGTTTGGTAATTACAAGTCTCAGTTCATATGTAAAATCAATAATCATATGATTATCATTCCTAGACCATGTTATATAAAATGAATTCCTCCCCACGCTTTGCCCTCATATCATATATTTTCTATTTCCCCTCCATAGAGTATAATTTCTCTGAGGGTAGACACTGTGTCCTGTATTTCCAGAAACTAGAGCAGGAAAAGCTCTGGAAATACAAAAATTGATCAGTAAATATTTGTTGTAGGAATGAAGGACTGACTGATTTTTTTTTTTTTTTAATTTGGTCTCCATCTCCTTAAGGGAAAAAGACTTGTCATCTTAAATGTAATTAACCTGAATCCCTCATGATTCTTAGCAAGATGGTAAAGCCATACATAAATGCTGCACAGTAAAGACTTACTGATGAATATTGAAGAGCCATTTTATTTTATATCATTCATTTTCTTTTTATTTCCACAAATGCTTATAGAGCTCATATTGTATAACCATTTATTGTAATAGGTGCAAGTAATACTAAATGTAATAAAACATGCTGTCTACCTTAAAAAAAGAACACTGCTAATCATTTCAAACTATAATACTTAAAAAGAGCAGATCTGTAGGAACCTATATTTGCATCACAATATTTTCTTCCAGATATTTAGAAAGCAGGAGAAAAGATTATATGCACAATATGGGTGTAGTGCCTGATTTTAGAGATCTGTTTCATGTTCATAATAACATACTAAGAGTCAGAAAATAATTATAAAAATACATCAAAAATTAGATACCAATCCCCAAAACCAAATAATCTAGTTAAGAAATGGTCAGAAAACATGAGCAGACATTTTTCCAAAGAAGACATGCAGATGACTAACAGACGCATGAAAAGATGCTCAACATTCATCCTCAGGAAAATACAAATCAAAACTACAATAAGATACCACCTCATGCCTGTCAGAATGGCTAAAATTAACAACACAGGAAACAACAGGTGTTGACTAAGATGTGGAAAAGGGGGAACCCTCTTACACTGTTGGTGGGAATGTAAACTGGTGCAGCCATTCTGGAAAACAGTATGGAGTTTCCTGAAAAAAGTAAAAATACAACTACCCTACAATCCAGCAATTGCACTACTAGGTATTTACCCAAAGGATATAAAAATACTGATCCAAAGGGACACATGCACCCCAATTTTTATAACAACATTACCTACAATAGCCAAATTATAGAAAGAGCCCAAGTGTCCATTGAGTGAATGAATGGATAAAGAAGACGTGGCATATATAAATATATAATGGAATGTTACTTAGCCATAAAAAAGATT
Organism: Callorhinus ursinus; assembly: GCF_003265705.2. Classification (NCBI taxonomy): domain Eukaryota; kingdom Metazoa; phylum Chordata; class Mammalia; order Carnivora; family Otariidae; genus Callorhinus; species Callorhinus ursinus. The sequence goes on along the minus strand of NW_027397068.1, from coordinate 56,396,930 downwards.
GAAATCTTGCCGTCTGCAATGACATGTATGGATCTAGAGAGTATATACTAAGTGAAATAATTCAGTCAGAGAAAGACAAATACCATATGATTTCACTCACATGTGGAATTTAAGAAACAAAAGAGATGAACTTAAGGGGGGAAGAAAAGAGAGGCAAACCATAAAACAGAATATTAACTATGGAGAACAAACTGGAGGTTGTGATGGGTGGAGGGAGGGTTTAAATGTAAATATTGTACGTAAGTGATGAATCAAAAATTTTACTACTGCAACTAATATTACACTATATGTTAAATAGCTGGAATTTAAATGAAAACTTGAAATAAAAAAATGAAAAAAATTAGATGCTAGACATAAAGAGCTAAATGATAAAACGTTAACTTGAACAAACGGATATTAGCTTTACATTTGTATATCTATTTTTATCTGAATTCTTTCCTGGATATCTTTATCTTTTTCCAAAATGTATTTAACTGCTATTATTGTATAAATGCTGATTTTCTGGATATAAATATGGACAGGGATATCTTAAGATCACAAAATGCTGATGTCCTAAGACAGATAAAGAATCAGGTCAATTCAAAGCATTTTAAAATATAAATAATAATGATTATAATAATACCTAATGTTGTTTTCATATTACTGTGTGCCAAGCACTGTTTTAAATTCTTTTTATGAACTAACATTATATATAAACATGCACTGTTGCATATTTGTACTATATGTGCACATATCTGAACCAGGTTTTTATCAGGCAGAGGACTACTCTTTCTACTTCAGATAACACAGTAGAAGAGACATATGTTTTATTATATTGAGAAACAAAGGGGACCCTATTCAATAATGATTCTGTTGATTAAACTACCTAAACAGGGAAGAAAATGAGACTCAGGATTGATTAGGGTAGACTGCTGAAGTGCTTTTTCTTCTTCAGCTTATCAGGGCTAATGACTCCCATTCACTCATTAGGCAGCTAATCTATATAATGACAAGACATCAGAGGTTCTAGTAGGACTGTAGCAAATCCAGATATTTCATGAAGAGAACCTCCCATTCTGACTTCATACTGTTTGTTTAGTCAGTAGGAAGTTTTTAGCTTGTAAGAAAGCACTAGCTCTAATAACACTAAAAATAGTATATGATGATAATGATCCAAGTACTTCAAACCAGCAAAGTTTTATTCTGTTTTTGGCTTTTATTAGACACAGAGAAATGAAATTGGATCTGGGGTTCAGGAGATTTAAGAATTAACTTTTAATTAACTTTTATTATTATAAAAGAAGTATATGTTCATTCTAGAATTTTTTAAAATTTTTTAGTGTTAATCACCATACATTACATCATTAGTTTTTGATGTAGTGTTCCACGATTCATTGTTTATGCATAGCACCCAGTGCTCCACGCAGAACATGCCCTCTTTAAAACCCATCACCAGGCTAACCCATCCTCCCACCCTCCTCCCCTCTAGAACCATCAGTTTGTTTTCCAGAGTCCATTGTTTCTCATGGTTTGTCTCCCCCACCGATTTCCCCCCCTTCATTCTTCCCCTCCTGATATCTTCCTCTTTTTTTTTTCTTAATATATATTGCTTTATTTGATTCAGAGGTACAGATCTGTGATTCAACAGTCTTGCACAATTCACAGTGCTCACCATAGCATATACCCTACCCAATGTCTATCACCCAGCCACCCCATCCCTCCCACCCCCCCCAACTCCAGCAACCCTCAGTTTGTTTCCTGAGATTAAGAATTCCTCACAGCAGTGAGGTCATATGATACATGTCTTTCTCTGATTGACTTATTTCGTTCAGCATAATACCCTTCAGCTCCAACCACATCATTGCAAAAGGCAAGATCTCATTCCTTTTGATGGCTGCATAATATTCCATTGTGTATATATACCACCTCTTCTTTATCCATTCATCTGTTGATGGACATCTTGGCTCTTTCCACAGTTTGGCTATTGTAGACATTGCTGCTATAAACATCAGAGTGCACTTACCCCTTCGGATCCCTACATTTGTTTCTTATATACCCAGTAGTGCAGTTGCTGGATCATATGGTAGCTCTATTTTCAACTTTTTGAGGTACCCCCATACTGGTTTCCAGAGTGGCTGCACCAGCTTGCATTCCCACCAACAAAAAGTAGGAGGGTTTCCCTTTCTCTGCATCCCCGCCAACAACTGTCATTTCCTGACTTGTTAATTCTAGCCATTCTGACTGGTGTGAGGTGGTATCTCATTGAGCTTTTGATTTGGATTTCCCTGATGCTGAGCGATGTTGAGCACTTTTTCGTGTGTCTCTTGGCCATTTGGATGTCTTCTTTGGAAAAATGTCTGTTCATGTCTTCTGCCCATTTCTTGATTGGATTATTTGTTCCTTGCGTGTTGAGATTGATAAGTTCTTTATAGATTTTGGATACTAGCCCTTTATCTGATATGTCATTTACAAATATCTTCTCCCATTCTGTCGACTGTCTTTTGGTTTTGTTGACTGTTTCTTTTGCTGTGCAAAAGCTTTTTATCTTGATGAAGTCACAGTAGTTCATTTAGTCCCTTGTTTCCCTTGCCTAAATGAACAGTAGTTCATTTAGTCCCTTGTTTCCCTTCCTTTGATGTTTCTAGGAAGAAGTTCCTGTGGCTGAGGTCGAAGAGGTTGCTGCCTGTGCTCTCCTTTAGGATGTTGAAGTACTCCTCTCTCACAATGAGGTCTTTCAACCATTTTGAGTCTATTTTTGTGTGTGGTGTAAGGAAATGGTCCAGTTTCATTCTTCTGCATGTGGCTGTCCAATTTTCCCACCACCATTTGTTGAAGAGACTGTCTTTTGTCCATTGGACATTCTTTCCTGCTTTGTCAAAGATTAGTTGACCATAGAGTAGAGAGGCCATTTCTGGGCTCTCGATTCTGTTCCATTGTTCTATGTGTCTGTTTTTGTGCCAGTACCATACTGTCTTGATGATGACAGCTTTGTAATAGAGCTGGAAGTCCGGAATTGTGATGCCGCCAGCTTTGCTTTTCTTTTTCAACATTCCTCTGGCTATTTGGGGTCTCTTCTGGTTCCATACAAATTTTAGGATAATTTGTTCCATTTCTTTGAAAAAAGTGGATGGTATTATGATGGGGATTGCATTGAATGTGTAGATTGCTCTAGGTAGCATTGACATCTTCACAATATTTGTTCTTCCAATCCAAGAGCATGGAACGTTTTTCCCTTTCTTTGTATCTTCCTCAATTTCTTCCTGAGTATTTTATAGTTTTCTGAGTACAAATCCTTTGCCTCTTTGGTTAGATTTATTCCTAGGAATTTTAGGGTTTTGGGTGCAATTGTAAATGGGATCGACTCCTTAATTTCTCTTTCTTCTGTCTTGTTGTTGGTGTATATGAATGCCAATGATTTCTGTGCATTGATTTTATATCCTGCCACTTTACTGAATTCCTGTATGGTTTCTATCCGTTTTGGGGTGGAGTCTTTTGGGTTTTCCACAGAAAGTATCATATCATCAGCAAAGAGTGAGAGTTTGACTTCTTCTTTGCCGATTCGGATGCCTTTGATTTCTTTTTGTTGTTGGATTGCTGTGGCTAGGACTTCTAATACTTTGTTGAATAGCAGTGGTGATAGTGGACATCCCTGCCATGTTCCTGACCTTAGGGGGAAAGCTATCACTTTTTCCCCATTGAGAATGATATTCGCTGTGGGTTTTTCATAGATGACTTTTATGATATTGAGGTATGTACCCTCTATCCCTATACTCTGAAGAGTTTTGATCAAGAAAGGATGCTGTACGTTGTCAAATGCTTTTTCTGCATCTATTGAGAGGATCGTATGACTCGTTCTTTCTTCTGTTACTGTATTGTATCACGTTGGTTGATTTGCAGATGTTGAACCAACCTTGCAGCCCAGGGATAAATCCCACTTGGTCATGGTGAATAATCCTTTTAATGTACTGTTGGATCCTATTGGCTGGTATTTTGCTGAGGATTTTTGCATCCATGTTCATCAGGATATTGGTCTGTAATTCTCCTTTTTGATGGGGTCTTTGTCTGGTTTTGGGATCAAGGTAATGGTGGCCTCATATAACGAGTTTCGAAGTTTTCCTTCCAGTTCCATTTTTTGGAACAGTTTCAGAAGAATAGGTATTAATTCTTCCTGAAATGTTTGGTAGAATTCCCCTGGGAAGCCATCTGGCCCTGGGCTTTTGTTTGTTGGGAGATTTTTGATGACTGCTTCAATTTCCTTTGTGGTTATAGGTCTGTTCAGGTTTTCTATTTCTTCCTGGTTCAATTTTGGTAGTTGATACATCTCTAGGAATGCATCCATTTCTTCCACGTTATCTAATTTGCTGGCATAGAGTTGCTCATAATATGTTCTTATAATTGTTTATATGTCTTTGGTGTTGGTTGTGATCTCTCCTTCTTCATTCATGATTTTGTTGATTTGGATCATTTCTCTTTTCTTTTTGATAAATCTGGCCAGGGGTTTATCAATCTTCTTAATTCTTTCAAAGAACCAGATCCTGGTTTCATTGATCCATTCTACTGTTCTTTTGGTTTGTATTTCATTGATTTCTGCCCTGATCTTTAGTATTTCTCTTTTCCTTCTGGGTTCAGGCTTTATTTACTGTTTTTTCTCCAGCTCCTTTAGGTTTAGGGTTAGGTTGTGTATTTGAGACCTTTCCTGTTTCTTGAGAAAGGCTTGTATTGCTATATACTTTCCTCTTAGGACTGCCTTTGCTGCATCCCAAAGATTTTGAATAGTTGTATTTTCATTTTCTTGGTATCCATGAATTTTTTTAATTCTTCTTTAATTTCCTGGTTGACCCATTCATTCTTTAGTAGGATGCTCTTTAGCCTCCATGTATTTGAGTTCTTTCCGACTTTCCTCTTGTGATTGAGTTCTAGTTTCAAAGCATTGTGGTCTGAAAATATGCAGCGTACCTGTTGAGACCTGATCTGTGACCTAGGATGTGATCTATTCTGGAGAATGTTCCATGGGCACTAGAGAAGAATGTGTATTCCGTTGCTTTGGGATGGAATGTTCTGAATATGTCTGTGAAGTCCATTTGGTCCAGTGTGTCATTTAAAGTCTTTATTTCCTTGTTGATCTTTTGCTTAGATGATCTGTCCATTTCAGTGAAGGGGGGTGTCAAAGTCCCCCACTCTTATTGTATTGTTGTTGATGTGTTTCTTTGCTTTTGTTATTAATTGCCTTATATATTTGGCTGCCCCCCCTCCCCCCATTAGGGGCATAGATATTTACAATTGTTAGATCTTCTTGTTGGATAGACCCTTTAAGTAGGGTATAGTGTCCTTCCTCATCTCTTATTACAGTCCTTGGTTTAAAATCTAATTTGTCTGATATAAGGATTGCCACCCCAGCTTTGTTTTGGTGTCCATTAGCATGGGAAATGGTTTTCCACCCCTTCACTTTCAATCTGGGGGTGTCTTTGGGTCTAAAATGAGTCTCTTGCAGACAGCATATCGATGGGTCTTGTTTTTTATTCAATCTGATAGCCTGTGTCTTTTGATTGGGGCATTTAGCCCATTTACATTCAGGGTAACTATTGAAAGATATGAATTTAGTGCCATTGTATTGCCTGTAAGGTGACTGTTACTGTATATTGTCTGTGTTCCTTTCTGGTCTATGTTGCTTTTAGGCTCTCTCTTTGCCTAGAGGACCCCTTTCAATATTTGTTGTAGTACTGGTTTTGTGTTTGCAAATTCCTTTAGTTTTTGTTTGTCCTGGAAGCTTTTTATCTCTCCTTCTATTTTCAATGACAGCCTAGCTGGATATATTATTCTTGGCTGCATATTTTTCTCATTTAGTGATCTGAAGATATCATGCCAGTCCTTTCTGGCCTGCCAGGTCTCTGTGGATAGGTCTGTTGCCAATCCAATGTTTCTACCATTGTAGGTTACATATCTCTTCTCCTGAGCTGCTCTCAGGATTTTCTCTTTGTCTCTGAGACTCATAAATTTTACTATTAGATGTCGGGGTGTTGACCTGTTTTTATTGATTTTGAGAGAGGTTCTCTCTGCCTCCTGGATTTTGATGCCTGTTTCCTTCCCCAAATTAGGGAAGTTCTCTGCTATAATTTGCTCTAACATACCTTCTGTCCCTTTCTCTTTCCTCTTCTGGGATCCTAATTATTCTAATTTGCTTCGTCTTATGGTATCGATTATCTCTTGAATTCTGCCCTCGTGATCCAGTAGTTGTTTATCTTTTTCTTAGCTTTTTTATTTTCCATCATTTGGTCTTCTATATCACTGATTCTCCCTTCTGCCTCATTTATCCTAGCAGTTAGTGACCCCATTTTTTATTTCACCTCATTAATAGCCTTTTTGATTTCGACTTGGTTAGATTTTATTTCTTTTATTTCTCCAGAAAGGGTTTCTCTAATAACTTCCATGCTTTTTTCAAGCCCAGCTAGTGTCTTTAAAATCATGATTCTGAACTCTAGGTCCGACATCATACTAATGTCTGTATTGAGTAGGTCCCTGTCAGTCAGTCCTACCTCTTGTTCTTTTTGTTGAGGTGATTTTTTCCATCTTGTCATTTTGTCCAGAGGAGAATAGATGAATGAGAGAACAAAATGCTAATGGGTAACAACATCCCCAGCAAATATACTCTAAACAAATCAGAAAAGCCCTGAAACCAGGGGAAAAGAAAGGGAAAGAAAGAAAAAAGAAAAAAAAAGTAAAAGTAAAAGATAAAAACAAACAAAAACAGAACAAAACCAAAAAAAAAAAAACCCAATATGATCAAATGATCAGGTTGGTGCACAGATCAGTGCCACACACTAGACTTTGGGTGTATTTTGGTCTGTTAGAAATAAGTACCTCCCAAAATTTTAAAGAAAGAAAAACTTATATATGTACAAAAATAAGGGTTGATATGATCCAGCACTGGAATATCACTGTAAAGATGAAAATTATTTAAAAAATTTATAAAAGGAATTGATAAGAAGTTGTTTTAAAAAAGAAAGAAGAGGATTTAAAAAAATAGGAGAGAATGTGATCAGGCTGGAGACTAGAACAAAGCCATACACTAGAGATTTAGGGTATATTTTGATCCGATAGAAGAAACTGTATCTCAAAATTTTAAAGAGAGAACAACTCTCTTGTTGTGAAAATGCCAAAATAAGGGTAAGTACTATGAAGGGATATAATGTGACTCTAAAAATGCAAAATAAAAATGTTTTTTTAAAAAGGGATTGATAAGATGTTGGTTGAAAAAGGGAAAAAAATTTAAAAAAATTAACTTTGAAAGACTAAAGAATCATGGTAAAAAAGCCATGGATTGTATGTGCAGTATTCCCCTAGCTCTGGAGTTCTGCTCTTCTCATTGATCGGTAAACTTGGTTTTGGCGGGCTGTTCTTGCTGATCTTCTGGGGCAGGGGTCTGTTGCCCTGGTTCCCAAATGTCTTTGCCGGAGGCGGAATTGCCCCACCCTTGCTGGGTCCGGGCTAAGTAATCTGCTCGGGTTTGTTCTCGGGAGTTTTTGTTCCCCTCAAGCTTTCCATACAGCTTTGGAGGAAGAGAGTGAAAATGGCGGCCTCCCAATCACCCTCCCAGAGAAGCCAATATCTCAGGGCCCCACTCTTCAGTGAGCCCCCAGAGAAAAGCAGTCAATCACTCCTGTCTCCCTGGTCTCCGGCCACACTCTCTGCTCACCCGGCCAGTGACCGAGTGTTTCTATCTCTGGCACCCGACCCCATGTGGAGTCTCCAAATCCAGCAGATCCCTGTGGTGCGCTCCCGCGCTGCTCCTCCCGGGGGAGGAAGGGGAGTCTCCCCGGATCTGCCACTTGTTGGGTCCCTGCTGGAGGAGCAGTGGACTGACTGTGCCGTGGATCACAGTTCTGGCAACCCTGAGCTGAGAGCCCATACCTCAGCTCCATCTCTGCAGCCGGCTTCCCCGCTCCGATACCTGGGAGCTCTGCCGCACTCAGGCACTCCCAGTCTTTCTGTGACCCCGAGGGTCCTGAGACCACACTGTCCTGTGAGTGTTCCACCCCCCACTTAGCCACTGGAGCGACGTCCCTCAGCGGAGCCCACTTCTAAAATTTCCGATTTTGTGCTCCGCGGCTCTAGCACTTGGAAGAAGCGGCTGACGAAGGCCCCCTCCCCTGCCGTCTATCCTCCCTAATATCACCTCGGATTCACTTCTCCACATGTCCTACCTTCCAGAAAGTGGTCACTTTTCTGTTCAGAGAGTCATTGCTCTTCTTTTCTTCTATCTCCTGTTGAGTTCGTAGGTGTTCAGAATGGTTTGATCCCTATCCAGCTGAATTCCTGAGACCAGACAAAATCCAGGTCTCCTACTCCTCTGCCATCTTGCTCCCCCGAATTTTTTTTTTTTTAATCATTCATAATATCCCAACCCAGAAACCATTGCTATTAACATTTTGGTGTATATTTGGCTAATCATTATTTTGTGTGTAAACTTTTTTTATTAATGACAACAAAAAATAAAGTGATATATTAAAAGAAAATTTATCAATGATAAAACATCAATCCCAATGTAAAAATAATTCTTTGATGACAACAAATTTCAGAGTGGATTGCCCTAAACATAAATAGAATTCTAAAAATGCAGTACAAAATTAGCTGTGATGAAGTGAGACCTAAGAACCCTATTAAAAACATGAGGTAATTTGAATGGAAGCTTTGCTCTTCATAGTTTATAAGTTTACTTTAGATTTTGGGTTATGTGTGGATACTTTTAGGTAATCTTTGTCTTCAATATTCAAAAGATGACTAAACCTGTCCCATCTCCCAGACCACAGTTAAACAACTAATGTCCCTGAGAGATGTCCAAAAGATGCCAAACGAAAGAAACACTGACACTTTATTAGCCAGGGTTGGGCCCACTCCCCAAAGCAGAGAGTTCTAGAAATCTGGATCAAACCTTTAAAAGGACCATCCATCTATTTATCTCAGGGTAGTTATCTCAAAATAGATTCATACGGAATCTATTTGCCATTTCAATACCCAATCCACCTCCCCCCACACACGCATACACACATACATAAAAAATCCACCTTGTTGCTAGGATCTCACCAATATGAATTACAAAAAAAAAAAAAAAAAAAAAAAACATCTGACACATCATTCCCCTCTAGAGACAAGAAGAAAAAGTAAAAGTGAGAGAGACAGAACTCTTCTGGTCCTGTTGTCCTGGCCAGAGCAATATCTTCAGCCCAGCTACGGGGGAGGAAAGACAGGAGAAAAATAATTGTGTTTTTCTCTCTCTTGGAAAGGGGCTGTGTCCATTACCAGATACAAGATAAGGAGAATTACAAAAACTGCACTCACATAAACTAACCTCATAACTCACATTGAGTTTGCTCTCTAGGAACTATGGCTCAAGCAGTGTCTTAGAAGCTTACCAATAACTTAAAATTGATCACTTTTGTTAACTTGGGCAAATGACTTAATTTGTGCCTCAATTTCTTTCTTTTTGAATAAAGGGTATAATACCATGCCTATCTCACAGGGAATTTTTTATATTGAATGAATATTTTTAAAGCATTGAAATTTGCATTTGTCACAAAAAAAGTGTTATGTAACTCAGATTTTAAAAAAATCAACTTTCATACTTTAATGCCATTCCAGAGTTCAATGTTGGATTTACTTTAATGAGGCTTATATTTAGAAGGAAAGCTAAGAAAATTATATGTAAAGTTATCTGAGTGACTATATGATTTTTTAAGTAAAAGAGTTTGACAAATTTCAAATGCCATTTGACACTTTTCTATTATTTAAAAGCTTTAAATCTCAAACATGATTTCCAATTTTTACATAAAAAAATCAGATTGTAAATTGAAAATAAAATTGTCTAAATTTTGTTTCTATTTCCATTTATTGTATTGTTATGGAAACAAACCAATGATAAAAATGCAGATGTGTTTTTATCCTGTATGGTGAGAGACTTCTAAATGATCTTTGTAAAGTATGCTCACACAAGATCAAGTATGTTTGGGGTCATTATATTACAGTTTTTCTGGATATGAAGAAAATAGGTCTAGGCTTAGTTGAGGAACACCTAAATATATTGCTTCTTTAAACATGCAGCCTTATTTTTCAAATTTTCATTCTAAAGAGGAGACTATAATATTGGCATATTTTTAGCTTCAGAGAATTCTTGGGTCAAAAGACATCTACAAAATTTTGAAGCTTCCTGGGGACATGAAATCTAAGTGCTTTCAACTAAAACAATTATTTTTGAAATAGCAAGAGCATCATATTTTTCATGTTCTTCCAAGTAGAAGATTCACTTATGATTTCCAGAAATGAAGGAATAATTGACCATATCCTGAAATGATGGAGGAAGAGAGGAAACAACTCAGTTAAATCTGTGTGCATTGAGCCACTTGGTAAGTGAAACACAGGCTGAAATTGGAAGGAGCAAAGGTACCAGAAAAGAAAGAGATAATCAGCTATTTCATCTATAGATCTCTTGTCATGGCATCTATCATGTAATTAGAGAATTTTCACATCTGTATCTCTAATCCTGATCATGTCTACAATGAGCCTTATATACCATACATTCAACAGTGTGACCTATAATTCTGTTGGCACCCTAATGCTAACATACCACAAACAAAACCTATTATCCTTGTGCCATAATCCAGTCCTTCTGTATTTTATATTTCAGTGAATGGCCACTCTTTTTACTTAAGCAAACAATATGGAAAACATGTAGTCAAGCCATTTAACTTCACATCAGTTGCTCCTAAAACACAATTTTATCTGCCTCACTGAAATCCACCTTCTCTCTATACTCATTACCCTTACTGGAAGTAATGATGAACTCGTGTAATCTACAGAAATGTTTACATCACTAGTATCCTAGCAGATCAAAATGACTCATTCTTATACAACATTCATAATTACGCCAATAATAATTTCCTTAAATGGATATTTGATCACATAATTCTCTAGCTTAAAATATCTTAATGCCTACAGTAACTTCTCCCTAGGAAGTCATATAATGTTTTCCATGACCTAGGCTTCAGTTTCATCTTCAGCTTCTTTGCTCACCACTCACTCCCCACCAGTGTCCATGTCAGTGTCTAAAATCATTTACTATTATCTCTAGAAACCACATCTCCTTGTCTTTGCACATCTTCTCTCTCTTAAGAAAATCACCTGCCATACCTATCTCCCCAAACCCACTCTTATGTACCCTTTATAACTTATCTCAGATATTCCCTTCTCTGCTAAAATTTCTTTCAACACTCCATTACTCAGGCTGAGTTAGGCTGATAGTAGGTCACATGATACCTAGCCCTATTATCTAATTTGTCAGCTTTTTTGTCAGTGTCTTCCACTGAGATTCTTGAGGACGCAGCTTCAATATATTATCTGTGTCTCTCCAAAATCAAATCTACTTTCTGAGAAAAAAAAAAACTTGTTTAGTAACTACAAACTAAATGAATAATTGGTGGATTGATGAATTTGTGAGTAATGTCTAAGTTTGGTAGAAAAATATTCTGCCAAAACTACTATATCCTGCTTTCCAAAACTTGTTGATATATTACCTTATATGGCAAAGGGACTTTGCAGATGTGATTAAGAGTTTGAAACAAGATTTTTCTGGGTTGTCCAGGAAGGTTCAATGAAATCTCAATGGTCCTTATAAGAAGGAGTCAGGAGTCAGAGAGCATTGAAGATGCCACACAACTGGATTTGAAGATAAAGGAAGGAGCCACAAGTCCAGCAATGCAGGTGGCCTCTAGGAGTTAAAAAGGCAAGAAAAACAGTTTTTCCTGGAGCCTCCAGAAAGAACCCAGCACTTCAGATACCTTGATTTTGGACAAGTGAAATACATTTCAAACTTCTGATATCTAGAGACATAAGGTAATAAATATGTGTTGTCTTAAGCCACTAATTTGTAGTATCTTATTATAATAACAATAGAAAACTAATACATTGGCTTATCTTATTACCCAGAGTACATAACTGGCGCAGTAAAAAATCTACAAAAATATTTCAATGACTGAACAAAGAAATTTAAATGAAGTAACCATCCTAGGTTATTTTTTCCTGCGACCTTTATGGCCAAATGGGATAAAATCTTCTGGGCAGATTTAAGTTAATAATAAATACTATTTTAGACTCAAATCTTAAAACTTACAGAAATAATCTATTTCCTTTTACTAACAAGACATTTTTTATACTAAAAGTTACTTGTTTATCTGAAATTCCTATATTTATGTCTGATAAATGACGACCCTAATTCTAGGGAATATTAGGTTTAGCATGGCATGAAGATGCAAGGCCACAGAATTTCATCCTGATGCTTCAAATACTCAAAGCTTTAGATCTGCGTGCGACTTGATTTGATATGGGAAATCTGGGCCAGTTCCCAAATTGATTTCGTGTCTAGATTATCTAAAAGGGGCCCAAAGTCTGATTTGCTTAGGTATATGAAGAATGTTCATGAATGGACCGATGTCTATAAAGCCCTGTATCTATTATAGTTTTAGGGTAAGGAAGTGACCCAGGCTTTATAACACCCCTCTCAGACTGCTGTGGAAATGACCAGAGTATCTAGACATACTGACAGAGTAATTATGATATCTTGACGGGAAAAGATTTTATATTTGATGAAGAGAATGCTCAGTGCATTATTAATGATCTCCAGTGATAACAGTTCTGGATTATGAGTATGCTTAAATGAAAGGATCAGTTAGAATCTCACATATGAATTCAAGCTGCACAAAATTTCCCTACCTTGACCAGACTCTTTTTTTGTTAGATATTTCTCCCTTTCTTCTGTTGTATATTAAAAAAAAGAAAAAAAAAAGAAAACAAAAAAGAAAAAGGAAACAAATGGAACTTTCTGGTATTTGTTCCTTAACAAACAAATGACATGTTTACTAAGATCTCCCCTCCCTTGTAGATGTTTAATTTAGAATCCAGTGTGACAGTTCTGCCTGTGTTAGATGTCTTATTCTACAGCGTTCAGAAGCATGTGTTGCTTCCCAGCCAGAACAGAGGCGGTTAATGATGTCCATAATGCTCCATCAACATGACTTAAATTCAAAGATGTTTGCATGTGTAATAATCATACCGGAAAAAAAAGTGATAATTAAGATTCTGAAGTACAAAAGGGTAATGCACTGTCCTCTTCCTCAGTAGGGAAGTTCATTAGCAGTGGAATCATGTCATTTGCCCATCTGTTCATAATTGCATTCACCCCAGGAACTAAGTGAAGGAAGTGACATCACATGGTCCTTATACACACAAGTCCGTAAATCACATGTATGTTCTTATCTGCATGGATGACTGGGGAAGGGGGGGAGGGTGCTCAGCTTAACAACAACAAAATCCCACCGGCAACAGTAACAACTAATTGAACCTTTTCCAAGCATAGCATAGGCAGATGACCTCATTAATTTTGTAATCTTGACAAAATATCCTATCTCTAGGAGATCTCACAGAAAAATACATGCTGCTGCTTCTGTGTGCTATCAAGGCCATATTGGGGGGTAATTATCTTTCAACTGGTTGGAGACATACCTCTTGTTTATATGTTCTAAACATCGGGTGCTTAGCAGCTGCTGTAATATCAATGCGCGAATGAAACAGCCCCTCATTAGATTAGCGCTGAGCTGATTGCTGGTGCCAGTCCGTTATTACTGGTGACTAAACTGGCAGATTGTCAGGATGTCTCATGGCGAGATGAGCTTTTGCAGGTCTTTGTTTGTGGTTATTATAAACAAAGAAGTGAAAGCAATCCCTTGGGCATGGACACGTCTCAGAGGCCTCTGTGTGTGTGTGTGTGTGTGTGTGTGTGTGTGTGTGTGTGTGTGTGTGTACATATATATATACACATATATATACAAATATATATGTATTTGCCTCAAATATACTGTACCTGTCATGAACACCAATGAAAATATAGGCTTCCAAGTGGTGAAAACCTGTTTTTCATTTTAAATAATCTGCAAATGTGAGACATTACATCATAGTCTTAAATGCAAAGCAGATTTTCCTACTTTTCTTGGAAAATAGTATTGAATCCAAAGCCCCTACATTGCCATTGCAAACTGTTAGAATGGGTTAGGTCACCAAATAAAATTATCAATCTATCTAGAAAATGATTCAAAGCATTTGGCTCACAGCACTAAGTATATATTTGCAAAATAAAGACTGGCATTGGGATTATAATATCCACTTGAGTAAATGAAGAAATGGGTCTGATTAAGTGAGCTGAAGCTTAAAACAGTATCTATGATATTAAACAAAAAGATGTGAGCAATGCCTCACTTTACTTTGCCAAGGATAGTATATGCACGGAGGTTAATGACAAATAGTTTTAATCAAACCCTGAGGGGGGAGAAAAGATTTTGCATATTTCAGAACTCTTACACTTTCTGGATTAAAGGCACTGGACACTTGTCCCCAAATTCTGTGTAGCTATGACTACATAGCAGAAGAAATTTTAGGAACTTAAACCCCAATGGGTTCATTGCTAAGTACAAGGTAAACTCCAGAAGGTTGAATATTTGTTTTCCTAGCAAAATATCTATAAATACCTCCAGAACTGAGTCGGATCCTCTTCTGCCAGTTTGTGAGGATTTAGTGTGAATTGCTCTCTTCCAGTAAGGCATAACTTTTCCAGGAGACCATCTCTAAAATAAAGTGGAGGCATACAAAAAAATGAGGGGAGTTTCAAACATTTCCCTAGAAAGCCATATGAATGCACTACAGGTTTCAATATCCAAAATCTGGCTTTGCCCTTAAATAAAAGAGATAGTTGGCAGTCCAAACCATGCATCCACAGAACTTTGATGATGCTGGAAACTTCTTGCATTTTCTCTCTATTGTATTCTCCATGTCTTCAGCAAATACCACATCTGAAATCATTACTATTTATCATAGAATTATCTTCATAAACTCTCAGAAACTCACCTACAATATACAAATTCTTCAGAACTCGTTATTTCCTCTTAAGTGACTAAACTCTGTGTCTTTCAGTAACAGTGTATCTCTGGGGGGATATGTGTGAAATATAAAGCAATTTTTTCTTTTTGTGGGGTCACATGATATTTACTTGGGATATCAGCAGAGAAACTCAACCTCTATATTTTTCACCAAAAAAATCTTTTAAAATATGCAGTGACTTCCAGCAATTCTCACTGCAAGTGCATTTTAGTGTTTCCTCGCAATAAGAATAATAATTTTTAAGGTGTAAATTTTAGACTTTAGTACCAACTTTTTTGTAACTACAGAGCTACTTAAAATTTTAAAAGTGTTTGGGGTATTGACAAAATATCTTAAAAATAATTTCATAACTCAGAAACTTGCAGACAGTAGATTTTTGCTTTAATTTACAAAAACTATAAAAACGTCACTTTAAGAAAGTTATAAGCACTTGAAGAACTATATTAATACACAAAGAATGCTTTTTTGTATAATGAATACTTGATGTCCTGTAAACATCCTAATTTTCCTTTTTGGTATAGTGATAGTAAAACATATACACATGTATAATTATGATTTTCATGAGCAATCTCTCATTAATTAGTAAAAACCATCATTAGGAATATTTGGGCATTATTTTTTCTAAACCCAGCTAATAATGGAAATGTATAAATGTTTAAACATTGTATAATTTTCTTTCTCCTTGCAAAGTTGGGAAATTTGGATTCACCCCCTAAAGGGGATGGGGAGAAGAAAACCTTGTTACAGTGTATTAAGGACTTTCTCTCAAAGATGAGTGTAACAATATGTATCAGGAATAATTTCCTCAATTATAGGGCATTCTCCATAAAAAATGTGAAAGAGTAATGCTAATTTACTGGTCACATCAACTCAGCAAAAATTTATATTCACAGACTTCTATTATTCTGAGTTAACTCAAAATTGGTGTATGTTTTAGGTGGATACTCCTAGTGTGTGCGTGTATGTTTTACAGGCAGAGTTTCCTAAATATTTTTAGATTGCTTACTTTGTTCAATTATAAGTCATTGTTAGTGGGTTTATCTCTCTTCCTTAATCTCTCAGAACAAGAAGTTAAAAAGGCTGTTAGTCTAAACTAACCTTCTCCAGTTTCTAAATCAATGAAGATCGAGTTTAGAATTATTATAAAGCTCTGATCTCTGGCAAAGGAATATTTAGAAAAGTAGTAACAAACTTTCTAGAAAAAGCCAGATAGTAGATATTTCCAGGTTTTTGGAACATCAGTTCTCTCCATCTACTCAACACTGTGATTGTATAGGAGAGCATAATAGACAATGGGGAAACTAGTAAGTGTGGTTGTGTTTCAATAAAACTTTGTGGGCACTGAAATTTTAATTTCATATTATCATGTGACATGAAATAATCATTTTTTTATTTTTAATAAATTGGCTTAAATATATAAAGAAAATTCCTAGCTCACAAGTTGTATAAAAACAGGTGGTAGGTAAGTCACATTTGGCCTAGAGATCATAGTTTGTTCATATCTACTCTAGAGCAACGGGTTTGCCTGGTGTATATGTGGCGGGGAGGGAGGGTGTGATTCCTGAGCACCAGGGGACCTACAGGGCTGTAACCTGTATATCCTTAGTTTCTTGTAGGAATTGCCAAAATGAGCACTTAGCCTATATGATTCTAGTCTAGCCTCGCTAACACCTGTTGCTTGGGAGGGTCTTAGGGGCCAGAAGATTCTACCTCTGTGACCTCAGTCTGTCTTCTGAGTTTCTGCTCTATGCAGACAAATTCATCTTCCTGGAACTAAGAAAACAACTACTTGGCTTAGAACTGCTTAGAACAACTACTTGGCTTAGAAAACAACTACTTCCCAGAAGCCACTGCTGTCTTATGTATTGTACAATGGATACACTGCATCTTACATGAGCCTTGCATTACTTTAGGCAGCCTTGACCTCATCACAGATTACAAGGGCCACTTGCAGTTCTTGACTACTCAGCAGGCTGATGACAGACACAGATGCTAATTTCTAACTGTTACCATCTGTATTTGTGCTAATTTAAATCTGCTAAGCCTGTAACCTTTTTGTCCTGTGGATGTAAACATAAATTGTTAGGGAGTGTATTAAAGCGATGATATGGGAAATTTTTACCCATCATTGTCTAAGATGATACTGATCTTTTGGTCAGTTTGTCCCCTAAATCTTACAGGAGAATAGGTTCTAGATTCTGATTCTGATCCTGAATCAAATATCACTGCTGCTACTTACTGGTTCTATGACCATAAATATGCTATTTAGTTTTCTAATTCTTGTTTCTGCAATAATAAAGTGGATATGTGAATGTATCTACCCTTATAGGAGTGTTATATTAAATGTGGTAACATACACGGCTAGCTCTGTATGTTTCTGTTTTCTATCATCGCATAACAATTGGCCGCACATTTAATGGCTTCAAACAATACACATTTATTATCTTACAGTTTCGGTAGGTCAGAAGTTGAGCACAGCTTAACTGGGCTCTCTGCTTCAGGATCTCAGCAGGCTGCAATCCAGGGTTCAGCTGGAGCTGGAGCTTCCTCAAAGGTTTGAATGGGGAAAGACCCACTTCCAAGCTCCACCACTTTGTTGGCAGAATCCGCTTATTTGTGAGAGCAGAACAGAAGCTTTCACTTTCTCAGATGGAGGCTGCTTCAGCTCTAGAGTCCACGTGCAGTCTCTCCATCATGGCCTCTCACCTCCTGGAAGCTTTTTTCTTCACAGCCTGCAACAGAGTTTCTACCTTCAGGGAGGGGCTTTTACCTAATCATTAACTCTAAAATTCTGTGTACATAAGAATTCCTCCATACCCTGTTAAAAATTGAAATGTGTACCCTACACATTACCCTACAGAAGTATTCTACTTCTGTAAGACCGAGGTAGGAGCTAAGAATGTGCGTTTTCAACATGCCCTTTAGGTTTTTTGATGCAGTTGTCCCAGAACATATTCGAAAAAACAACGAATCTTTTGGTTAAAATAAAACTGCTTGACTCATATCCAAGAGTTTGGTCATTTTGGTTACCCACAAGCAGGTGTGACATTAGGTTTGTGTCCATGAATATGTGCTAAATAATGAATTAAAGATTGTGAGAAGATGCAGAAATATATACCTAATGTTAATATTTCTCATAAAACAGTCATTTCCAATCCATGAAAAAGCCAATGATTCAGTCTATCTAAAAAGATTAATTAAGGGAAATGCCACTCCATAATACAAATGACATTAAGAGATGAAGCAATACTGAAAAAGGGAAACTGGAATGTGTTCAGTAGAATATAATTGAAAATATATTTCCTGTGCTGTGTAAACTATTAATAAATTGCCTACAGTCTCACTATAAAAGAGCTTAATATTTAATCAAAGGAAATTAGAGTGTATTTAAAACCACTAATAAGAAACCAAGCAAAGAATTGAATAGTAAGGAAACTATTAGTACTACATTAAAGATGCATAAACATATTAACTACATATTAGACCACATTCTGCATCTAATTATTCAGAGTCAATATTATATGCCCTGTTCTCTAAATGATACAAATGGCCAAATGATCTTGTGAGATTTAGTTTTATAATTAGACAAGAAGTCTGATATATTTGAAAGAAGCCAAACTTCAGAAAGATGCAGATGTGGTTTAAAACTGAACTGTATCCCATTTTACCTATGTGTTGAGATACTTAATATCTTCTTCAGGATACTCATATGTAAAATGGTGGTAATATTCACTGTGGTTTTTGTGAGAAACAAATGAGATAACTGCATAATAAACTGTATGGCTCATAAAAAGCATGCAATAAATATTGGCCTCTCTTTCCATTTTTCTTTTCCTTGAGTATTCCATTTGAGAGAAAAAAAATTCTGCATGACTTTCACTTAAGTTTTTATTACCTAAAAGGGAAATTTCTAGCCTCCGTTCTCATCTATTTCTTTTAATAATTTAGTTATCTTATAAAATGCAGACTTCTTTCTTGGATATTTCTATTTGTGTGAGCAGTGTGATCCTTAGAGATGTGACATGCCAATATATTTTCAAATATTGAACTTCTGAGTGTCTAGGTTGATAAAGAAGATTTTATGCAAGACCAGAGCCTCTGTGAACATCTCAATATAGTTGCGTATCTCAACCTGAATCAGTGAATAATTAAGATGAGGACACCAAAGATCCCGAAAGCTTATTTTACTCTGGATAGGGCTATGTGTATAACGAACAGATTGGGTTCTTTTCTCTGCGGTGTTTGTTCTTTGCAGTTGTCCCAATCATTATTATTTTTTTTTTCTTAGAAATTCAGTGTTGACTCAGAGCCTAAGGATTGTCTCTCTTTTCAGCCAGACATACTGTAAGTCAAGGTCACTTATTTGTTCCACATTGGATCAATTTACTGCTAGCCCAGCTCTGATCTCAAGTCTCTAGTTCTTGGAGAGTTGCCTCATCCCCAAAATGCTTGGGCCTGAGTTTCTGCCTTATACCTTGGATACACTGAAATGGAATTTGTATGGCCTATGGCACTTTTCCAGTTCCTTGATCTTTTTCTCTGCTAGCTTTTTTTCTTCTTCTTCTTCTTTTTTTTTTTTTCTTTTTTCCTCTTAAGTGTCAAAGTTTGGCTTTACTCCCACCCTCCAAACAACTTTTCCTGGCCTAAAGTCTAATTTCTAAGTCTAATTTCTGCCAGACTTCAGCAATGTTATCCATTCTCCCACTTCAAGTCCCACAGATGGCTAATCCCCTCCCATTCTTAGAGTCTGGTTGGAAATATTTGCTTATAGTACTTGATTCTACCAAGACTTAATCCCACAGAAAGAATTCTACTTTGTGCCTTTCCTTAGATTATTTTGTTCATATGAGCTTCCTCAATTGTGATTAATTTTTAGAGATCTATAAGGTGTTCTTTGTGGCTTTTCTCAATGGACTTATTTTGTCCAAGGTGACCAGAGCTACTGTTCTGGAAAACAAGTACGTTATCCCAGATAAAGAGTTGTCTCTCTACTTTGTATCCTTCCTCAGGGGAAAAAAACAACAAAGTATCTGTACAGAGAATATACCACAAATGTAGGAATAGAGCAAATTGTAAAACAAAACAAGATAAAACTTAGTTATATATTCACACTTTCATTATTCCTCCAGTAATTACACAATATTTCACATTCCTAATGAGAAAATTTCCTATTCCTAAATAGTAACTGTATCTAAAATGTAGAATATTTCTAGGAGATATATATGTGTATATACATCTATTAAGGTCACGTTAATATCTATAACCTGAAATCACTGGAAATTTTTATACACAAACACACAAAGTATATAGTTCCTTTTAATACTATTTTCTTTATTCATCTATTTTCACATTTTGACAATGTAAACTTTTCTTTGTCATTTTTTACGTAATTCAAACCAAACATACTACTGTTTAGGAGGCTAAATGATGGGACGTCATGACATATTCATTTGGTGTACTCTCTTGCACTTTAAAATTTGGTTTGAACTATAATACTGATATATTCTACGTGCTATATTTAATAACTGGAAACCTGGGAGCTGTGACAAATCTCTCTCAGAAGTCAAGAATAAGCATGGTTCAAACGCTGTCCTTCCATTCCTACCAGGACCATGACCTGACTAAACTCTTCAAATTATAAGGTAGATTGGATAATTCCTTTTTACTGGCTTAATGGATATGAATATTAAAGCTGTTTCTTGGATTTAGACCTGTGTTTGAGTCACTTCTTAGTAACTTATAAATTAAATAGCTTTGGGTTACATATTGAGATTAATTCCTCATCTATAAAATATAGATACAAAAAACCCTCACATGTAGTTTTATAAAGTAA
The DNA here is from genome assembly GCF_003265705.2 of Callorhinus ursinus. NCBI lineage: Eukaryota > Metazoa > Chordata > Mammalia > Carnivora > Otariidae > Callorhinus > Callorhinus ursinus. The sequence goes on along the minus strand of NW_027397068.1, from coordinate 56,376,142 downwards.
TATATATGAAGTGCATAGCCTTTGTTATTCACTAAATATTTTGAATGACTAATATTATTAAAATGAAGAAGTGCTGTTAAAAGTAGAAGTATACTGGGGCACCTGAGTGGCTCAGTCAGTCAAGCATCTGACTCTTGGTTTTGTCTCAGGTCATGATCTCATGGGTCTTGGGATAGACCCCACATCTGACTCCCCAGTCAGTGGGGCTTCTACTTGAAGATTCTCTGTCTCTGTCTCTGCCCCTCCCCCCACTCTCTCTCACATGCTCTCTCTCTAAAATAAATAAATCTTTAAAAATAAATAAATGAATAAAAGTAGAAATGTATTGAAATTTCTGATTTTATTCTACTATACTATAAAATACATATGTTTGGACAAAATATACCTAGAAGTATACAGCATAGAAAAAAAAAAAATCACTATTCCACTCATTCTGGTATGGTTTTGCTCCAGCCCTCAAAAGTGTTCTCAGTAATGACTTTCATTTTGCCATGTCTGATGAAGACATGCCTGCCCTGCTTCACCAGACCTCTCAAAGATATTTGGTACTAGTTGACTATTCTTCCCCTATATATTGCAGTTTCTGAGGGTTTGGTCTTAAGCCTCATATTATCTTTCTGTATATTCTCTTTCTTGAGAATCCTGCCAAAAGTTATCATTCACCTCCCCTGAGTATGATCAAGAGACTCAAGGACTAAACTGAACTCTTATTTCAGAGGAAATAGTAATTGTTCCTGAGATCAGAGTTCTATTAAATCCCATAAATTTACTTGCTCACCTAATTACTCTTTTCTTCTTTTGTCCTATTATGAATGAGGAAGTTCCATGCTGCTTTCACACTGCTTGATCAAATCTTCTAAGTATCATGTCTATCCTCATTTTTAAGACATTAACAACGTCAACTGTATTTTCTTCTATAATTAGTTATACTCTCATTAATGGATATTTTATCTGTATTTTAACATATTGTAGATTCCTGTCATCTATAAAACAGAATAAAAATAATAATTACAAAACTTTATTCTTCCTGAACTATCAGTTTATCTCTCTCCATGTCAAGCCAAATTTCTAAAAATAATTTTATTCAATATTTACTATCATTTCACTACTTAGAAGTTCCTGACTCCAAATCTATCTTGCCCCACAAAACTACTAAAACAGTTCTTGATAAGGATTTCTGTGCTCTGTATGTAGCTAAATTCAGGTAAAAAAAAAAAATGTCCACAGTAGACCACTCCCTCCATCTTTGGTTTCCATGATACCAATTACCCCTGGTTTCCCTTCCCCATCTGGCTATTCTCTATCAATGTTCTTTGTGGATTCCTTTCCTTTGGAGTTCCTCTGATTTTGGCTCATGATAGTGTTTCTTATCTTTTCACTATATGTCCCAAATTCTCACATGAAATTCAAATGCCTAAGTCCAACTATCTATCATAAATCCAATTCCTATAGGGAATTTAGGGGATATATGGACATGCAAATACACACACACACACACACACACACACACACACACACACACCACACACACAAAGATATGAAGATATATATCTTGTATGCAATCCAGATGGTCTACGTCTTAAATGTTGGTAAGACTAATCTGAAAAATGTATCTAGTCCAGGAATGTTTGGGGTATAGAGGATTTAGAAGTGGGCATTTTGATTACCAGTTTATTTTCAGAAATGTTGTTCTATTATTCTCTTCCAGCATTGGTTCAATTTTGCATGTACAGTTTTTATAGAACATTGCTAATTTCATTTGTGTTAAAATTATTGTCTTAAAATTTTCAGATTGTCTAATATTTTTTAAAATATATTTTTGAAAAAAAATTTAAATATATAACATCCCTTAGAAGACAGTTTTGATTCTGAAGTATCTTCTTTTGAAAAGCATAAGACATTTATATTTTCTTCTTTTCTTTTGGAGTCATGCATCAAAAGGCAAGAAAATGAATAGAATTCAGTAGAGTGCCTGTAAGTTTAAAGAAAAAAATGTTTTTCTTTAGTTTGAAAGAGAATTAAGCCTACAGTATTTCAGATCTTGGTCTTTATATGGACTGTGGTGGGTGGAAGTGATATTATAAGATAGCAGCAGAGCCACTAAAGTTAATATATATAGTTCAAAGAGAAGAAATCTCAAGTGCCATGATTTTTATGTTGCACAAGGATTATAGAAAGTTTCAAGTTCTGGATTGAGTTATAATTTATTTTACCCTTTTTACTGCATTCCTTCCTATTCTGGGCAAAGGCTTAATGAATAAAATCCATGATTTAGGAAAAAAGGAAAAAAAAATAGAAGCTTATTATCAAAAGCTATCGCAGTGAATCAGGAGATAATATATTCTACCTAAAAAGATATTTTTTCTGAACCAAGAAATAAAGTAAATCTGACCTGTAACATATTAGGATATATTATATAATAAAATAATGGATATATACACTGACATGAATATATTAATATAGAGAATAGCATTTCTTTTTAGTGCACATTTAAGAAAATTGTAAGTTTTGATTAATGTGTTCTGTTGGTACTTAGAAGAACATACACAATGAATCACCTTGACATTCAAGCCTCTCCACAGTATGACACCAACCTACAATTCTAATTTTATTTCCTACTCCTTTCCAACAAATGCTCCAGCCAAATTATAAATATTCCACAAATACATTACACTTTCCTACTCCTAAACTTTTACTTTCTTCTTTACTGTGTTGTTTTTTTCTCATCTCAACGCTATGAAATCTTATACTTCTTTCACCATTCAGATAACAAAAAACAGATAACATCTCCTTCAGTTTATTACTTTGGACTAAAAAAATTCGTTTTTCCCCAAGCACTTTTCGTATTCTTCCTAACATTTCAATTACTGCATACTAACTGTATCTCCCAACTACAAAGAAATGCTTCTTCTAATAATTTAGACTGATCATAATCAGCAAAATCATTGTATTTTGGAGAACTGGATTGAAAAAAATTATATATGTATCCCTTTGTTTGAATTACATAGGAATCATGTTAAAATAGGGATTAAAGAGCACACATAATGATGGGCCCTGAGTAATGTAGAGAATTGTTGAATCACTATATTACATAGCTGAAACTAACATAACACTGAATGTTAACTATACCGGAATTAAAATTAAAAACTTAATAACATTTTAAAAAATGATGCCAGATGATAGTGTTAATATTGTGGCTAAGACATGAAGCCCTGTAGAAATGTCATCTAAGTTTAAATCCACTATAAATATAATAAATACCACACAGCCTCCTACATTGTCGTTATGATCTACTGATCACCAAAATAAGTGCCTTCATTTCTCAGATTTTTTTCCCTTCATTTCCTTTTATTTTGCTCTCAGTATCACTCTCTTCCTCAATATTCCTGTCTTAATTCCTCGGTAATTTCAATATTCTGGTCAATGTTACTCAGCCCATCATTTTCTGGAATTCATCTTCTGCATGAGCTTTTCCTGCACCCTACCTCAAGTACCCATTCCTTTAATCCTACCTCAGACTATTACCCAAAAAGCAATCTACTCATAATTTGTTAGCATACTTCTGGAATTCCCAGAGTTCCAGCTTACTCCCTCTGTTACTCTGACCTCAACAATAATTTAATTCCACTGTCAGGTCAACCTTACATCTATGCATGCACATATGGGTAAAAGGGCAAAAATTGAAGTCTACATACTATATATCTAAATAGTTAAATTTCTAAATCCATTAACAAACTACTAAATTAAATAACTCCTCCTTCCTTACAAATATATTTGCATAATGACTAAAAGGTTTTGTATAATTGAAAGTTCATTGCATTCTAACATTATTTCACATGTCTGGATATTCTTTTGAATGTCAGGAATGTTCAGATAAATAATCAAATAAAGACAAAAACTTCTTTGCATGTGTTTATTTAAAAATCATTTTCTTTATTCATTTCTGCAAAAATGAACAAATGTATTGTTTCAATCAAGACTTTTCACATAGTTTTTCTGATGATGGTAATATAATTAAATTTCAAAATGCACTTGCATTTAAAATTTAAAGTACATAGAATTCAAATTATTTCTTGAAAAATGCAAATAAGAGAAAATGTAAAAGTAAAAGACCACTTCTGTAGGTTTTCTGACAGTATTTTCCTAATGTATTTTAAAGTATTTAATTAAAAAAAAAAAACTTTCTTGATCTGCCTTTCCTTCCTTACCCTGACCCTGCTCTTTCAAAAAAACTCCCAGAGTATTGCCTATACTCACTATACCCTATTCATTCCTCTTCACCCATTCTCTTTTAACACTTCTCCATTATGGTTTTCAAATCCAGTGTTGAGCTGAGAGTGCACTTGTCAAAGCCACCAATGAGTAACATGTAATTCAACGCCAACACCATTCCATTGTCCTTATTATCTGCCATGTTAATGACATTTGAAATGCTGAGCACACCCTGTTCTTTGATACACTTTTTTCTCTTGGCTTCCAGGGCACCTCATCCTCTTGTTTTGCTCTGAGATTTTTGCTGGTTCTTGTTTATGGAAAACAAATTTTAAGTTATGTAACTAGCTCTAGATGTGGAAATATTTTATATCTAAATAGAATCCATTGCTTAATTATACTTGAGTTCTAGCATGTCGACAACTGGATCATCACAAGTTTTCCACACAAAAGTCGTCATTAATAATGTTTAATAGAGGGCGCCTGGGTGGCTCAGTCCTTGAGCGTCTGCCTTCGCCTCAGCTCATGATCCCGGGGTCCTGGGATCGAAACCCGCATCGGGCTCCCTGCTCCGCGGGAAGCCTGCTTCTCCCTCTCCCACTCCCCCTGCTTGTGTTCCCTCTCTCGCTGTGTCTCTCTGTCAGATAAATAAATAAAAATCTTAAAAAATAATGTTTAATAGATCAAAAGAAAAGGATAAATAGTGAAGAATAAACGTTTAATCTTTCATTGTAATACATATAAAAATAAACTGATTAAAATGTTTATGTTATATATACTCATATTTATTTAGGGAGGTTTTATGACTTAATTGAAATTGTACAAAATGGATTTACATCACCAGGATTTAAAGCGGCTTAAGTGCTAATTAGATTAGTTTTTCAGGGTTCTAGAAAAGGCATCGTAACTTATTTACCATAAATGACATCAGATAACATTTCCTCATAGTTTTCTTTTTTTTATTTTGTTGTTATGTTAATCACCATACATTACATCATTAGTTTCTGATGTAGTGTTCCATGATTCATTGTTTGCATATGACACCCAGTGCTCCACACAGAACGTGCCCTCTTTAATACCCATCCCCAGGCTAACCCATCCCCCCACCCCCCTCCACTCTAGAACCCTCATTTTGTTTCTCAGAGTCCACAGTCTCCCCATAGTTTTCTAATCACTTGATTAGAATTAATACACAAAACAGCTGTGTTGCTTTAAAATTTACCATTTTAAAGGGAAAGTATAATTTAACTTGTTTTTCTAAGATCACCCTATGAGAGAAATACCTAGGAACAGAAGAAAAGGCATAAATTCTGAAATAAGATAATCTTAGATTTAATGTGAACTTTACCACTTATTAACTATGAGCCCTAGATAGGTTTCCCCAAAATTTAAATCTTTTTCCATCATCTGCAGAAAGAGGCTAATAAAGCCAACTATACAATATTATTATGACCATTAAATGTAACAGAATGAAAAGAGCAAAGTGCATGCCATGTAGTAAGTATTCAACATCAGGAAAAGTATGGAAGAAACCACACAATACACAATTTAGTCCCATATTTTGATATCCATGGATATGACTAAAGGATCTAGAAAATATAATAGATGATATAATTTACCTGTTATTTTACTTAAACCTTACCTAGAGTAGAATGAGTAAGGGAATGAGAGAGAAAATTGTCTTGTGCATGATCTACAAAAAGCCCTATTTTTTTCCCTAAGAAATAAAAGACAGTTTTGCCAATTTTAGTTTATGCATATTGTTTCTAAGTATGTAAAAGCCCCTTTTTACACAGTTCCACATAAAAATTAAATGCAAATGTAGCAATTGTGTTTTATATGTATGTGAGGAAGAGGAAGAGAGAAAGGCAAGTATAAATAAATATGTATCTTTGGAAATTCAGGAGGAATGTGAGTTTTACTCAGGTGTATTCTAAAATATGATTTAATCAATAGATTTCTTTTAATACTTAGTTTTTTTATAAAAATTCACATTCCCTATAATTTTCATCTGTTTTAACAAAACTATTTTCTTCTACTTTCCATTAATTGATAATATTTGTAATTATTAATATGGAATTATATGAATATAATACCTACAGACTTTTAGTCCTAGAGCTTGCTGAATAAAATTAACTTAAGGCTTTCTTTGTTTTCGCTTTATCTGTCCTTGAGCTTCTTTATAAGATAGTTACTGTGGCAAATATTTTTGTTTTCCCATTTCTAAAAATGGTACAGACTCATTGCCTGCGCCCCCCAAACAAACAAAACCTCTAGAAAGCCCTTGGGCACCACAGTCTCATGAGCAATGTAATTTTTCTGACATTATGAAGTAATTGAGCATCCCACATAGTTTGTTTCTAGATAATTGAAATGTGACAGTCTAAAAATGAAAAAAAATATGAAAATGGTTAATTGCTTGTTACTGTTTTCTATTGCTGCTGTAACCGATTACCACAAATTCAGCGGTTTAAAACAGCCCAAACCTATCTCACGTGTCTGTAAGTCAGAAGTTGAGTTGGGCTCAATTTTGGGTCACACAAGGTCAAAATCTGAGTGTCAGATGGCCTGGGCTGCTGTGTGGAGGCCCTGGGAGAGAGTCAGCTTCCAAACTCATTCAGGTTGTTGGCAGAATTCAGTTCTTTTTGATTGTAGGACTGAAGTCCCTATTTCAGCCAAAAACCACTTTGAGCAATTTAAGCCACCTGTATTCTTTATCATTCTGCCCCCTGCATGTTCAATCCAGCAATGACAATAGATTATTTCTTAGGCTTTGCATCTCTCTGGCTTCTTCTGCCATATCTCTTTCACTTTAGCCTGAGAAAGCTGTCTGCTTTTAAAGGCTCCTATGATTAGATTGTGCTCACAGGGTATTCCAAGATAATCTCCCTATTTTAAGATTCATAACCTTAAACACTTCTGTAAATCTCTTTTGCTGTATAGCCTATTATATATATGACAGATTCTGGGAAGTGTGGTGGAGACAGATTTGGAGGCCATTCTGCCTACCACATGGCTTTTGTTCAGGGCCTTTAAAAATTTAGTTTCCATATATTCCTGATTTTTAGGTGATATCCCATAAAAATCTTTATACACACACACACACACACACACACACACATATATATATACATCTTGCTATATAATGAATGGAAATAGCTATCTAAATGAGAGTGGATCAGATATCCAGCAAGTGAGTCTAGACCATTCTCCAGCATCAGCCTCTCTACTGGGCCATGCCATTCCTTTATGCTGTTTAAATGCAAAAAACAAAAACAAAAGTACTGAACATTTTTTAAAGTTCTTATCAAGAGATAATATGAGTTGAATTCAAGTCCAAAAAACTTCAAAGTATAAGCAGCTATTCACACTGCATTTGACTCTGAAGAAAAATATGACTCTCAAGAATTAGAAGAGTATATATGTTTTTTTAATTGCAATTTTGGAGGTCTGTATGTCATTTTCCTTGGAAATGTCAACTTTTCCCAAAATCTCCCACATGACGTAAATTAGGATTATGGAGATCATTTATTTGACTCTATTATAAGGAAAGATGTTCAGGTATGCTGCCGCAGAATATGAAATTATTTCATTGACTTTATATCACAAATGTTCTTGTGTATTTGTAATTCCATATCAGTGTTTTCCTTTTATTCTTTTTTATCCTTCACATGTTTGTCTATTACCATTGTGCATTACCATCTCCACTTGGAGTCCACATTGCAGCAAAAAGCTAGTTCTACCTTTCTAAGTTGCTTCTTCTACTGTAATTATAAACTTGGTTCTATAAAAAAAGAAGTGTGAGCTTAATGTTTTAAATGTGAGTCCATAGCATTTATAAAAGAAACCAAGAGCTCTTCTAAAGTCATGGTCCTTGTGCCAGGCTTAGCAGTTCCGACTTAACCAGTGTGTTAAAGAACGGAGACTTTCGAAGTATTTTTAATAGGAGGAATTCTTGCTGTGTTATTTTCACTAACATTTCAGAAAGAAAGCTTATGATAACTCATTTTCATTTTATAGTTCTGTTATTTCAACAACTGAATATCAACATTACCACATGATGAAAAATATTGTCTATTTCCCATAATTTTTAGCATTATTCAAAAATACTGATAGATTCTATGTGCCAAATATTCTGTTTTCCGTTAATATTTTGGCAGTAGCACCAAGTTTGACACTAGAACATTTTAACTTGGAATCATAATTGTGTTTATGTATTCATGGGCTTAAAATTATGCAGAATATTTCAGATAAAACATACCCTAGCACAATTTCATTAAATTTGGTTCTAAATCATAATTCACATGATTTTTCTAAATTACTAGCAAGGAGCCACTTTCCCTGACTATTCTTTTTTTATAGAAACTTTTTCATGAACCTGTACTCAATTTTTTTAATCTTTGCTGAATGAAAATTATATAAAACTTATGAGAACATGTGTCTTCTTTCCAAAAAGCTACAAAAGATACAAGCAGTGTTTGAAACAGACTGGAATCACTGAATTTAGTTAGAGCAAAGAAAAGTTGGAATTATGTACAACAATTATATCCACGGTGTCAAAATACTGTTCCTAGCAGTTTTTTTTAATGTGATATGAATATCAAGTCATCTTTGCTTCATTTAAATGAAATTAGAAGGAAAATATACCACTTATTTGAAAAGATATTAAAATATTTATGAAATGTAAACAGAGGGCCATGATTCAGTAAAATAAACATAATTCTAAGTACACAAGTATAATTCTAGGTACACATGCCCAAATTCAGGTGTGCATGATATGATTCATTATATTTAAAAAATAATATTAAATTTGAATTTAAGAACCTATTTCCCCATTAGTTTGGCAGGAAAGTCAGTTTTATTGTTACTAAGATTTCTTCCACACCGCCCAGTAATTGAACAGTTATTAGTTTGGGGTGTGGAGAGGAGGGGACTCCCAACTCCAAGTAGGGCACTCAGGGGGTCTTGGTCTTCGTCCAGGTGGGTAAGTGCAGGTATGCAGGTAATCCCAACCCAGTGGACCCAGGAGGCAGGAAAAGCTGATGATTTTCATTCAGTGCTTAAGCTTTGTATTCTTTTCCCAGACTGGAAGCTTTGGTACACAGGGGTCTGTATTCCTACTTGACAGTATATTCATTCTCCTCTGAAATCTTGACTCCAATTCCAGGATTCAGGCAGGAGGTGTGTTGTAGATCACAGTCACTGTAACTCTAAACCCAACTTACCTGGTCTTATAGGAATCTCTACTGTTACCTCAACTCAAAATCCCATTATTCAAGTCATTAACCTGTCTTTTTCTCTTTTCCCTAGCAAACACTGCACCAGAAGTCCCAGGTTTCTATTGTATAAGCCAGAAGGGAGATTGTCCTCTGGTAACGTCTCATTTCAGGCAAGTAAATGGGAGATGGAAAAAATATTAAGAAAACAAAATACAAATCAATAGCTTGCAATATTACACTGACAGTCTTGCTTTTGCTATTTAAATTCAGCCTGTATGAGTTTAGTTTCTATGATTTATGTATTTATATTCCACTCTCTTCTAAAAGGAATTGAGAATGCATCCATTATTTCTAAAAGAAATCCCTAAACTAAGACATAGTCCAGAAAAGTTTCACATTTTCAAATATGAGAACTAATGAAAAAGCACCAGAGAGAATTTGAATTTATGGGAGTGAAATTGTATCTATAGTTTGAAACCCAATAATAATTTTTGTTATTTACGTTCTTCCTATACTAAAACAGAAAGAACAATTGGAATGAGGGCTGTATCAAAAGAAATAGAAATCTAGTCTACAGAGAATATAAAGATAAATGTCATGGTGAGGAGGCAAAAGCATTGTATCCCAGCCTTGTTCTTCTATAGCACAAAGCAAAACAGAAGTTTTGTACGGGTATTTTCTATAATCTCACTCTGTTGTTCACTTTTTAGAGATTTCTCTCTTTTTTAAGATTTTATTTATTTATTTGAGAGAAAGAGAGTGAGAGCGAGAGAGCACGCGTTGGGTGAGGGGCAGAGGGAGAAGGAGACTCCCTGCTGAGCAAAGAGCCCTATGCAGGCTGGATCCCCAGACTACTGGATCATGACCTAAGCCAAAGGCAGATGCTTAACTGACTGAGCCACTCAGGTGCCCCAGATTTTTAGAGATTTCTAATGAGTGACGGGATTGAGTTCTCAGTGTCAGACTCAGCTTCATTCAGTATCTAATTACAAATTTATCTTTGAGAATGAGTATTCCTATCTCACACTCGAAAACATAGCAAGGACTAGTTGTCCCTTTCTATAGTGGAATAAAGCATATTTATTCCACAAGAAATGAGGACCAGAATGGTGTAAAACTTTCAATCCAATTATTGTTTCTATTGTAGTATATGAAAATGTAAAATAACAAAATTTATGATTACAGTCCAAATTGTAACTTCAATTTTACTCCCACCAATTTAAATCCCTGGTATTTTCTTTGTAAGCTTGATGCTTTAGAAAAAAACAACTTGCTTCATTCTTAAAAACAAAATTTTATTCTAAAATATTTCTGACATATAGGAGTATTATATATAATACTCATGTATAGTTTTTATGATAATAATAACTGTCAGTGGACCCAACACCAAGCTTGAGAAATATAACTTTGAACTTCTATAACTTCTTTCATTTCTATATAGTTTTACTAAATAATTATCCATTCTCAAAAAAAAGTATGTATACTTTATGTTGACTGGCTATTTCACTTAATATTATCATTTATCAGAAGAATTTATCAGTAGTGTTTCCTGTAACTATTCTTTTGTTTTCATTGTTGAATGATAATCTAGTATTTGAATATGCCATAAATTTTTCATCTGTTGTTTTTGGTTTTAATTCTTTCAAACAATGCTACTATTTAAAAAATACTGTAAACATCTCCTGTACAATATGTATTAGTTATCTCTCCTGCATGTGTACATACTGGATTATAGAGTAGACATTATACATATATTTTTTTCTGAATATGAGTTCTTCATTTGTTATGTGTTACAAATACCTTCTATACTATGCCTTATATTTTAAGTTTCTTAATAGTGGTTTTTTAAAATGTATTTATTTATTTATTAGAGAGAGCACGAGAGCGGGGGAGGGGTAGAGGGAGATGGAGAAGCAGACTCCCTGCTGAACAGGGACCCTGACATGGGACTCTATCCCAGGCCCCCAGGACCATGACCTGAGCAGAAGGCAGACGCTTAACTGACTGAGCCATACAGGTGCTCTTAATAATTTTTTTTTTATGAACAGATGGTTTTTAATTTAGTTTTTCAAATATATCAACTTTTTCATTTATGGTTTTTCTTTTTGTGTGTTAGTAAAACTTTTCCTACCATGTATTCATTAAGAGTGTCGCCTATTTTAAGGTCTACATTATTGATTGATTTGCCTTTTACATTGAAATCTGTATTCTATTTGTAAGGGATTTTGTGTGTGGAGTGAACTAGAAAACTAAGCTCATTTTTTTTCATATGGATGACCATTTTTTCCCAACAGCATTTATTGAAAATATCATTCTATTTTCCATTGATAGGCAGTAATGTCTTTTTGCTTTCATCTCTCTTTTTGTTTTGTTGATATATTTGTCTATTCCTGCACCTATACAAACTATCTTAATTACTATAGATATTTAATGATTTTTGGCAACCAATAGAAGTTTTTCCACCATGTTCTCTTTTGAGTGTGTTGCCAATTCTTGGAGGTTTGCATTTATTTAAACTTTCAAATCACTGTAAAAATGACAACACCCACACCCACACCCACACCCACCCCATACTTGTTGGAATTATCGTTGGATTTATTTAGAATCTACAAACAGTTTGGAGAAAAATTGGCATATACATGTACACATATACACATTCAAACACACAAATTTGGATCTTCCAGTACATACAGGCATAATATATGCCTCAACTTACTTGAATCTTGTTTCTTATTCCCTATGTTTATTTTTGTTGATGCTTTTTATAATGGCAAGTACTCTTAGTACAATCCTGGACAGTCATTCTTATAACAGTCATCTTTGTTTTGTTTTCTATTTCAAGAATTTTCAATTGCAATAAATTGAAAATCAATAAAATTTCAACAAAATTTCTATAGCAATTTTATTCATCATAAGTTAGTAGTTTAACATCATGTAATCTTACTGCTTTTAGTCCGTTTTTTGATTTTTCTTATGTGTGTATGTATATAGTAATATATATATTATTGTGTATATACATAATATACATTTTATACTAATATGTATATTAATATATAAATTATATAATTTATATAATATATATTAATATAGTACATATTACTATATTAATATATATTACTATATTATATATATATTTCCCATTGTTATAAATTTGTCTGTCAACTTGTGCTTTATATAGTCTGTTATGTTATTAGAAGTACTAAAACTATGTTTCTTCCTGGTAAACTGATTTTTATTTCAAGTATACTTTGGTATTAATATGACTGCAACATTTTTAATTAGGTATTTATCTGATATAGCTTTGTCCATCATCTACTTTTCTGTTATCACCAATCTTATATTTTATAGTATCTCCTGCTAAAAATATATCATTGGCTTTTGTTATGTTTTGTTTTTTTCTTTTAATTGTAATAATTAATACCTTTACATTTATTATATTTACTGATGTTTGTGGGTTCAAATTTAATAAATTATCCTGCTTTTCTATCTGATTCAGTTATCTTTTTTGCTTTTACTAACTTTTGTTGCCTTATTTTGGTGTGAGTATTGCTTAAACATTCCTTTTTGTTGTTAGTTATATACTCTTTTTTAGTTATTTTATTGGTTAACCTAGAAAATTATAACCCCAACACTAACTGATCAAAGCTGCTCTTCAGACACCATATCAAAAGAGACACAGGATAAATCAGCATATGAAAAGATGCTCAACATCAATGCCATTAAAAAATTATAAATTAACAATAAAATATCACCACATACCTATTAGAATGGCCCAAATCCAAAATGCTGACAACAAATACTCACAAGGACGTGAGGCAACATCTCCATTGCATGCCAGTAGGAATGAGAAATGGTAAAGCTACTTTGGAAGACAGTTTGGTGGTTTCTTACAAAACAAAACACCTTCTTACCATATGATCTAGCAATTGTGCTTTCTGGTATATACCCAAATAATGTGAAAACTCGCTTCCACACAAAAACATGCACGTGAAAGTTTATAGCAATTTTATTCATAATTGCCAACACTTTGGGGAAAAATAAGGTATCCTTTAATAAGTGAATGGATCAGAAAAGTGATACATCCAAACTATGGAATATTATTCAGCAGGAAAAAAAGAAGTAGGCTTGTGAGTTGTAAAAACACGGAGGAAATTGAAATGCATACTGCCAAATGAAAAAAGCCAATCTGACAAGGCTACGCATGGCATGATTCCAGCTATATGACATCTTGAAAAAGGTAAAACTATGGAGAATAAAAAGACCAAGGGTTGTCAGGGGGCTTGGGGAAAGGGAGGGAAACATGGATAGGTGAAGTACAGGGGACTTTTAGAGCAATGAAACTATTCTGTATGAGACTGTGTTGATACATAGATAACAATACATGTTTGTCAAAACTGATAGAGCTGTACAAGTGTGAGCCATAATGTAAACTGTGGATTTTAGTCAATAATAATGTATCAATATTTGTTCATCATCATAACAAATGTATGGCACTAGTGCAAGAGAAAGACATGTATCCTATGACCTCACTGATATGAGGAATTCTTAATCTCAGGAAACAAACTGAGGGTTGCTGGAGTGGTGGGGGGTGGGAGGGATGGGGTGGCTGGGTGATAGACACTGGCGAGGGTATGTGCTATGGTGAGTGCTGTGAATTGTGCAAGACTGTTGAATCACAGATCTGTACCTCTGAAGCAAATAATACATTATATGTTAAAAAAAAAAGAAGATAACAGGAGGGGAAGAATGAAGGGGGGGAAATCGGAGGGGGAGATGAACCATGAGAGACGATGGACTCTGGAAAACAAACTGAGGGTTCTAGAGGAGAGGGGTGTGGGGGGATGGGTTAGCCCGGTGATGGGTAGTAAAGAGGGCACGTTCTGCGTGGAGCACTGGGTGTTATGCACAACCAATGAATCATGGAACACTACATCAAAAACTAATGATGTAATGTATGGGGATTAACATAACATAATAATAAAAAGAAGCAAGATGTTAATAATAGGGGAAATATGCAGAGGAATATGAGGGGAATTCTCTGTACTTGCTACTTAATTTTTTCTGTAAACCTAAAACTGTTTTAAAATATAAAATCTATTAATAAAACCAAATAAGCCACTGTTAAACCACCTTCTTTCAAGAATAGTAAGAGCCTTACACAGATTTCCCTACAGATATTTTAAATTAACTATATTGAGATAAAATTTATATACAATGGGTATATCCAGTTTAAGCATACAATATACAGTAATGAGTTTTGCCCAGTGTGTAAATTCATGGAACCACCACTATAATTGAAGATATAAGCATTACCATCACCCCGTAAGTTTTCCTGTGCTCTTTCTCATTCCTACTCCTGGCCCTGGATAGTTATAGATCAGCTTGTATCTCTATATATTTAGGTTTCTTAAAATTATTTTTAAAAAGGAATTATACAAAATTCACTCTATTCTATCTGGCTACTTATGCTCAACTCAACGTTCATATCTATCCATACAGTTGTATATATAACTAGTTCATTCTTTTTTATTGGTGAATATACTGAGTCATTAAGATATATTATAATTTGTTTATCCATTCACCTGATGGACATTTGTTGTGTTAAAAGCTTTTGGCAATTAGAAACAAAGCTGTGAACAATTATTCAGAAGTGTTTGTGGGATATATGTTTTCATTTATTTTGGAAAACACTTTAGGAATAGAATTATTTAGTTCTATGAGTGTTGGGCTTTTAATATTCATCTTCATTAATTTTATCCTCATTGGGTAGAAAAAGTGTTCTGAATCAGGCGAAGATTTATTAATTTCTTCAAAGTGATTAATAAGTTTTTTTATCTCTCATTCTCTTACTCTAGGCTTATACCTGACTCAGTACAATGAAAACTCATGGAAATTTTTCCTACACAATTGGCCAGACACTTCATATATGCAGAATGAGAACAAAGTGATTTTTCTTTGCTTATAGAGAAGGAGACAGCTATCTTTCTGGCCCCTGAAATCATCTTCTCATTACTCCGATTCTTTGGTATGTAAATAAAATCTAATCTAGGGCCAGACAACCCCAAGTGTCTCAATTTTTAAGAAATGGAGATATCTGCAAGGTCTGGAGCCAAATTCTTCTTTGAAATGTAAATATCTAGGAAGATAACATTTCAGTCTCTATGGCATGCCAAGAATTAACCTATAGGCTTATTGCTAGATAGAACCATTTGACTTTGGGGAAGAAAAGAGAAGTTTTTACTATCCCTTCAGATCGGATAAATTAGTTCTGTCATTAGGGAAACAAATGACTACAGATTTAGTTCTTACAGTATGTGAAAATGTTTCTAGGAGAACCAAAAGCAATAATCTCTATATCATATCCATTTTTATGTCTCAGAAGGTTAGGACTCTTTTCAGCAACAATGAGAGATGTAGTTTTAATTCTGAGAAATGACATATATGTTTAACTTTACGAGAAATTGACAAACTGTTTTCCAAAGTGGTTGTACCATTTTATGTTCCCATGAGCAGTGCATTAGAGTTCCAGTTACTCTACACCTTCCTTATGGTTTCTGATTATTTTCTGGCACAGGTGAAAATTTAAAAAAGAAAATTGGTTTTTGTCTTCCACTGTTACTATTAAGAACTCAGCCATTGGTTGGTCCTTCTAGCTCTTTCAAAGTAAGGTTTACTTTCACTATACATACTTTAAGATTTTCTCTGTGTTTTACTATTTGGTGTGACAATGTATGGAAATTTTTAGCTCTTTTGTGTTTGGTGACTTTCTAGAATCTGATGTCTTTCCATAGTTTTTGAGCAATCTCAGCTAGTATTATTTCAAATATCACTTTTGCTGTCTTCTCTTTCTTCACTTCTGCAATGTGTGTTGAATTGTATGTTACTCCATTTCACTGGATCTTAAAGATATTTCATACTTCTGTATTTTCATCTTTTTCTTCTCTTAATGCTTCATTTTTGATAATTATTTCTGTTCTAACTTCCAGATACCATTGCTTTTTAACTGAAGCATAATTGACACTATTATATTAGTTTCAGGAGTACAGTATAATGTGTAATTCTATATATTTCTTAGTGTTCATCAAGATAAGTGTACTTTTAATCCCCTCTAACTATTTCACCCGTCCCCCACACGGCCCCCTCTGGCAACCACCAGTTCTCTCTATTTAAGAGTGTGGTTTTTTGTCTCTTTTTTCTTTGTTTTTTATT
Organism: Callorhinus ursinus; assembly: GCF_003265705.2. Taxonomy (NCBI): domain Eukaryota; kingdom Metazoa; phylum Chordata; class Mammalia; order Carnivora; family Otariidae; genus Callorhinus; species Callorhinus ursinus. The sequence continues at coordinate 56,359,502 of NW_027397068.1, read as the reverse complement.
CCCTTAAATTCCACATATGAGTGAAATCATATGCTATTTATCTTTCTCTTATTTCACTTAGCATATACCCTCTAGGTTAATCCATGTTGTTGCAAAAGGCAAGATTCTATTATTTTTTATGGCTGAGTAATATTCTAGTGTGTGTGTGGGGGTGGGTGGGTGGGTGGGTGGGTGGGTGTGTGTGTGTATCTTGCATTTTCTTTATCCATATGTCTACTGATGGACACTTGGGTTGCTTCCATATCTTCATTATTTGTAAATAATGCTGCATAAATATAGGGGTGCATACATCTTTTCCTAATTAGTGTTTGCATTTTCTTTGAGCAAATACTCTGTATTGGAATTAGTAGATCATATGGTAATTCTATTTTTAACTTTCTGAGGAAACTCCATGTTTTCCACAGTGGTTGTACCAGTTTGCAATCCCACAACAGTGGTTCCTTTTTCTACATATCCTTGCCAATACTTGTTATTTCTTGTATTTTTCTTATTTTAGCCATTCTGACAGGTATAAGATGATATCGGATTGTACTTTCCCCTAATGATTAGTGATGTTGAACATCTTTTCATGTGGCTGTTTCTATGTCTTCTATGAAAAAATGTTTATTCACTCCCTCTGATCGTTTTTGTTCAGATTATTTGTTGTTTTAGAGTTAGGTTTTTTTTATGTTTTGCATATTAATCCCTTATTTAATGTATCATTTGCAAATATCTTCTCCCATTCAGTAGGTTCCCTTTTCGTTTTGTTGATAGTTTCCTTATCTTTGCAAATCTTTTTATTTTGGTGTAGTCCCAATAGTTTAATTTTGTTTTTGTTGCCCTTGCCAGAAGAGACATATCTAGAAAAATGTTGCTAAGACCAATGTCAGAGAAATTACTCTATGTTTACTTCTACAAGTCTTATGGTTTCAAGTCTCACATTTAGGTCTTTAATCAATTTTGTTTATTTTTGTGTATGGTGTAAGAAAGTGGTCCAGTTTCATTCTTTTGCATGTGACTGTCCAGTTTTACCAATACCATTTGTTGAAAAGACTGTCTTTGCCCCATTATATATTATTGCCTCCTTTGTCAAAGATCAACTGACCATATAGGCATGGGTTTATTTCTAGGCTCCCTATTCTATACTATTGATCTATGTGTCTGTTTTCGTGCCAGTACCATATTGTTTTGATTACTACAGCTTTGTAGTATATCTTAAAACCTGGGATTGTGATAACTTCAACCTATTCTTCCTAGAGATTGCTTTGTCTATATGGGGTCTTTTGGGTTTCCATCCAAATTTTAGGGACATTTGTTCTATTTCTGTGGAAAGTATTGGTATTTTGGTAGAGATTGCATTGAATTTATAGATTGCTTTATGTAGTATGGACATCTAAAAAATGTTAGGTTCTTCCAGTTCATGAGCATGAATTGTCTTTCCATTTGTGTCATCTTCAATTTCTTTCATCAATGTTTTACAGTTTTTTGGAGAAAAAGTCTTTCACCTCCTTGGTTAAATTTATTCCTAGGATTTTTTTTTTTTTTGGTGCATTATAAATGGGACTGTTTTCTTAATTTCTCTCTCTGCTACTTTATTATTAGTGTATAGAAATGTAACAGATTTCTTTATATTAATTTTGTATCCTGTGACTATACCAAATTAATTTATCTAGTATTTTTTTTGTGCGATGTCTTTAGGGTTTTTTATATGTAGTATCGTGTCATCTGCAAAGAGTGACAGCTTAAATTCTTCCTTAACAAATTGGATGCCTTTTGTTTCTTTTTCTTGTCTGATTACTGTGGCTGGGACTTCTAGTACTGCATTGAATAAACGTGATGAGAATGGACACTTTTGTCTTGTTCCTGATCTTAGAGGAAGAGCTCTCAGTATTTCACCATTTGAATATGGTGTTAACTGTGTGTTTTTCCTCTGTGACCTTAATTATCTTGAGATATGTTTCCTCTAAACTCTGTTGGGAGTATTTATCATGAATCGTGTCGTATTTTGTCACATACTTTCTCTGCAAAAATTGAGATGATCATATGGTGTCTATCCTTTCCCTTGTTAATGTGAAATATTATGTTGATTGATTTGTGAATATCAAACCACACTTGCATCCCTGAAATAAATCCCACTTGACTGTGGTGATTTGTTTGCGTGTTTGTTTGTTTTGGGGTTTTTGTTTGTTTATTTGTTATGTTTTTGTTTGTTATATGTTAGTGTATTGTTGAATTTAGTTTGCTAATATTTTGTCGAGGGTTTTTGTACTTATGTTCATCAGAGATACTGGCCGATAGTTTCCTTTCTTTTTCTTTCTTTTCTTTCTTTCTTTCTTTCTTTCTTTTTTTCTTTCTTTCTTTCTTTCTTTCTTTCTTCTTTCTTTCTTTCTTTCTTTCTTCTTTCTTTCTTCTTATGTCTTTATCTCGTTTTGGTAAGAGGACAATGCTGGCCTTATAGGATGAATTAAGAAGCTTTCTTTCCCTTCTATTTTTTGGAATTGTTTGAGAAAAATAGGTATTAAATGTTTGGTAAAATTCACCTGTGAAGCCATCTGGTCCTCTACTTTTATTTGTTAGTAGTTTTTTGAATACTGATTCAATGTCATTAGTAGTAATTGGTCTATTCAATTTTCTATTTCTTGATTTAGCTTTGGAAGGTTATATATTTCTAGAATTGTATCTGTTTTTCCTAGATTGTCCAACTGGTTAGCATATAATTTTTCATAGTATGTTGTTATAATTCTTTGTATTTATGTGTTGTTGATACCACAGAAATGCCATTTTATTTAATTTCAATTTTATTTAATCTACTGATAAAAGTGTTCATTGATTTCCTAACTGTATTGTATTTTTAAATTCCAGAATGCCTATATTTTCTAACCATGTAATGTCACCTTTCATTATAAATATTTTATTGTTGGCTTTATGTGCTTAAACATAGTAAACATTGGTATTTTCAGGTGCCCAGTGATGTTTCTCTTGTCTTTTTATTTTTAAACTGGTTTCATTTGTCTCTTAATGTATGTCATCTTTGATTATTTATAGGACATTGTATTTGAAAATTATTTGTTGCAATGATGTAAGGCATAAGATGATGTTTTCTCCTGCCAGAAGGAACTTTTGTTTGCCTCTGCCTAGTTCAGAGTTATATTGGTTTAGGACACCTGAGTGCTTGAGGTGCTAGGGCATCCCAATGATGCAAAGTCAAATGCATTGCTGTCAGGGACATTTTGTTCTTGTTTATCTTACTTGAGAGCAACACTTTGGGATTCCCAACCCAAAACAGAGGATGATTACCAGTATCTTCATTCCTGATGGATCCCTAACCCCAGGAAGCCCATGAAAGCATTCATTAAGCTCCTTGGAAAATAGCAAACGTCTTCAGTTTAAAAAAAAAAAAAAAAAAAAAGCTTCCAGATGATCACCCATCTCTCTGCCTTCCCTTTCTATTCTGTATCACAATACAAAGAAACCTCACTATTTTGATACTTCCTAGATGCTATTATGGTAATGATTTTCAAAAAATATATATAACATATAGCTTTTATAATTATCAGGAAGATTTGTATGAGATATTGAGCACACAGTTGACAGATGTGGAATTGACATCAATATTAGTTTTTTTTTTTAAAATAAAAGCCTAGATATTACTTGTCTAGCTATTTATCTTATCCCTAAGTAATATATTATTTAATTTTTTTTCTTAAAATTACCTAGCTGAAATCATACTATGCATACTCTTCTGGACATGTTTTTTTCACTCTTTATTTTGTTAGAATACATCTATTTTGATATGTGTAACTGTTGTTCATTTATTTTCATATGTAATATCCCCACTATATGAATATACTAACATATATATGTTCATTATATTGTTGATAGGCATTCAGATTTCTCCCACTTTTTAACTGTTACAGAAAAGGTTCTCAATTGTTTTAAATGTACATATAAATATAAATATATGCTTTATCCAAGGATAAAATTATCTTGCCTTAAAGTATACATATGTCTACTTTGACTAGATATTGTCAAATGGTTTTCCAGAGTATTTATAATAATTTACAAACCTCCCAGCAGTTTGAATTCCTGCTATTTGTATCCATGACAACATTTTCTATCATCAGCCTATTTTAATTTTTACCAATCTAGTTCTGTAGTATGAGATCTCATTATGGGTTTAATTTGCATTTTCCTGTGAAGAAGTGAGATGAAACATATTTGTATGTTTCCTTTTTTCTATTTACATATTCGTCCATTTTTCCTATATGATTGGGTGCTTTTTCTTATGGGTATGTAGGAAATATTTATATAGCTTGGAAAATAATCTTTTTTTCTGTGCTACATGTTGAAAATATCTCCTTCTGGTGTGTGGCTTATCTTTTACTCTATAGTTATTTTGATAAATGTGTCTTAATTTTATTATAGTTGACAAATTCAGTAAACTTATTTAAGACACACTTTCCTCTGAGTTTTATTTTAGATGTTATGGGTATGAAATTCCCTTTTTAAAAAAATGAGGGTTACTAAAATTCACAGGACCATTTGTTGAGATAAGCAAAATATTCTAATAAACAATATCACATCAGTTATCTATTAAATCTGTATAGGTAGGTCTGTTTATCCTCCATTCTTTTTATTGCCCTATTAATCTCTGAACTAAAACATTTCCCTTAATTATTATGATTTTGTAATAATTCTCCATATAGAAAATGTCTCTTACCACAACCTTGTCATTCTTCTTCCGTGCGCCTTAACTTTTATTGGTTCTTTTCTCCTCCATTGTGAAAACTGCTTGTCCATTTGTACTTTTTTTTTTTTTATTTTGGTTAGAATTCTGTTGAGTCTTTAGATCCATTTGAAGATAATATAAATCTTTATGAAATGTGTTTTTATTTATGAGTATGGTATTTTCTTTCGTATAGTCACAACATTCTTAATATCTTTCAACATATTTAAATATTTTCCATAAAGTTTGCATGTATATTATTTAAAATTTTTATTCATAAGTTACTCATATTGTTTCTGTCATAAATGAAATCTTAAAAAATATATACATTTTTGGTTGAAAAGAAATCTAGGTGAATTTTTGTATTGAAATTTCTGTGAATATAATGCTATTTGTGAATATTGATAGGTTTTTCTTTCTAGTAATTACAGCTTTTTTTTCCTTATAAAATATAAAACCTAAGACTTCTCATAATATGCACAATAAATGTTATAAAACTGGACATTTATTACTATATTGGTTCTGATTTAATATCAGATAATTTAGGGGAGTTTTTGGTAGCGACTTTTATCTGGTTAAAGAAGTTCCTTTTTATTTCAAGTTTGGTATGTGTTTCTGTCCTGAATTTTAAGAATGATATATTATTGTCCTTTCTAATCTCTAATGTAGCATTTTATGTTTTTTTTTTATTCAGTGGTACAGTGGTAAACTTAATCACCTAGTTAATATTTTACCTAAAATACATTTAAAAAAAGTTTTTTTAAGTAATATCTATACCCAACATGGTGGGTATAGACATCATGACCCCAAGATCAAGAGTTGCTTGCTCTACTGACTGAACCAGCCAGCTGCCCCTACCTAAAATACATTTCAGTGGTAATATAATATGATCATAATTTAGAAATATTTATATGCAGGTATTAATTTCATAAAAATTTGGTACAAGTATAGATCTTCTTGATGAACCAAAGGGAGAAGATAATAACTAAAACCAGTTAAAATCAAATTAGTCCTAGGGATAAGTTTGATTTATCTTATTCAACGATATTTATTAAATTGAAATTCTAACTTCTTGACATGCTTTATGAGTTATGTTTTTCCCTAGAAATTCAAATGTTACTATAACATTCTCACTTTTTTAAAAAAATCAGCCATAAACATGCAAACAGGATTTCCTCTTTCATAGCATCTCCAAACACTCTGTAATTCATACTACAGAAGTAGGGAAAACTGTCATTGATATACTGTTTTTTTTCTTCATTGTAAAGGAATTTTTAAAAAGAAAACTAAGAATATTCTAAACTGTGCCCTTAATGACTGCTGAAGAAAAACAAATTCACCTCCTTCTTTTGCCTCTAAGATAAATGAATCAGCCCTTGAGTGTTCCACTCTTTGTGACACACTTTTGATAAAAAAAAAAAGATGTATATAATGCTCTGTAAAAGAAACTAAGAAATATTTTTGTTTCTTTCAATTTTCAAATTATTGTGAGCATCTCTTCTTACCTTGTTTTAATTTTCTATGTCAGCCAATAGAACTTTCTACAAAAGATGGAAAGATTCTGTAATCTGTAACAGACACTGGCCACCTAAAGCTGTTGAGCACTTGAAGTGCAGCTAGTAGGACTTGGAAGCTGAGATTCTACTTAATTTTAGAATTTAATTTTAAATTTTAAAATTAAATAGAACTTAGATTCTATTTAATTTTAATTAAACCTAATTTAAATTTAAATCACCATGTGTTGCTAGTGGCTACCATAAAGTGTAGCACAAACCAACATATCATGTATTTATTTATTTGTTTACGTGTATATTTTTTCTCTCCCTCTCAGTAAAATTTATGTTTCAGAATAGGGTTTTTGTCTTCTTTTGTTTGTTGTTCAGTTTTGTAACCTGGATGATTAGGAAAGTAGCTATCACATGGTTATTTTTGTGTCCTCTAATACTTTGAAGATAATAGAAATTCAAAAGTTGTTTTTTTTTTAATTTAAATAAATAATGTGGTATTCTCTTTCAAGCAAGAGTTAAAGAAATTTTATAAGTTTTAAGTTTTTAAAAGCTTAAAAGTTCAGGTCACTATAATATAAAATTAAAATGTTCTATCCTAAATATATCAGTGATTGGTCCATACTTTTACTTCTGGTTAAATCTGGTATCAATCCAGCTGTCAGTTGATATGTAGGAAAGTCAGCCTTGGGATAGAGAAGGAAGTAGAAAACAAAACATAATTCTTACTTCTGGATCAAACCCAGAGTCAATAATTAATCAGACATTCCAAACAAAATATCAGTTGAAGATCAACCAAGCAGTGAAAACTGCACAAGGCAACTGGAAGAACTCCAAAACCAAACAAAAAAAAATATTTGAAGGGTGGGCAGAGACCAGTTAACAAAGGGATTTTTCCGAAGAATAAAGGCAAGCACTTTGTGAGTGTATTGGTTAACTACTGCTGGCTATATGACATACAGCACCAAAATCTAGCATCATAAAAAACAATCATGGTCTTATTCTTAAAATTTTGGGAGTCAAGAAATGGAACAGGACTCCACAAATATGGTTGATCTCTGCTCTGCAAATCTGTGTCTCTGGCTAGAGTAGCTTGGATGATTGTAGATAACAGGAAGAGCTGGGAACTAATCGGACATCCCTAAGTCCGCCACCCACCCCCACACACGCATTGCCTCAACCATAGGTTAGATTTCCTCACAGCATGGAGGCCTCAGGTTAATCAGACCTCTACATCGTGGCTCCTCCTGTGGCCAAAACTGTTACAGCACTATTTTTGTAATATTAGAGTTTAGTGTAGATTCTAGGGAGGACTCAGACCTCTTCTCTCATTAGAACTAGGGTCACAGTTTTAATGGCTATTTTTAATATACCACAGAATAAAGCAGCCTTCATCCATGAATGGGTACTCATCTAACTGTGAAGGACTTTGAATTATTTTAATCTAAAATATACATGGAAATTCTGAGTTACACATTTGGAAATATCTTTGGTGGTCTGTTAAAAATTGACTATTGGTTTAAAAAGTCATGTGTTTGGAAGGATTCCATCTTGCTTTATTACCTGTTTGGCTACTTATTGTCTACTCCGCCATATAGAGAGGCAACTCTTACTCTGTTTAATGTATTCATTCTGAGGAAATCTACCAACCTGTTTCCAAGAAATAACTAACTGTAGGTGTCTAACTTTGGGAATATATGTTTCTCACTTTAGAAAGAAGTCACAAAATTAGTATGGCAGAAAACTGATGAAGTGATATGAAACCCTGGAATGCTCAAAAAAATTCAGTTCAGAAAATTTATTATTTTGCCATATGAGTTCAGCCACTCTATACTTTTGCTTAGGTCCACATTCCAATGTTATGATAGATGTCTAGTCTAATAAACAAAATGTGACCATAAATTCACACTATATTGCCTTCTCTTTTATCCCAAATTACCACTAAGTAGTTTCATAAACTTCCATAATTTCTCTCCCTATGTCTTAAGAGCAGATAAATGGTAGAAATGCATGGAGAGGTGCATTTAAGTGCATTACACAGAATTAAGTCTTGTACCCAACACCTTCACTCTTCATAGTTCAAATTAAATTTTCTTTTAACTTTTTATCTGTTCTTCATTACTAGGTTGTATGCTGGGCAGAATAATGGCCTCCCAAAGATGTCAATATACTAATCCCTGAAACTTATAAATACATTACACAGCAAAACAGACTTTGAACATGTTATTAAATATCTTGAAATTGAGAGTTTGTCCTTGATTATCTAGGTGGGTCCAAACCATTTACGAGGGTCCCTATAAAAGGAAGGTGAGAGGGTCATAGGCCGACAAAGAAATGTAATGACCCAGAAAATGTCAGAGTTAGGTCACTGCTGAAAGGGTGCAAAAAGTCAATGAAAAAGTCAAGGAAATGGGCTTTCCTCAAGAGTTTCCAGAAAGAATTTAGCTCTGCATATATCATGATTTTAGCCCAGGGGAACTGATTTTGGGCTTCCAACCTCCAGAACTCTAATAGAAATTTTGTTGTTTTAAGCCACTAAGTTTGTGGAAATTTGTTATAGCAACAAGAGGAAATGAATTCATAACCAAATGATTTGTCCTGTAGTCTGAAACATTTTTAACATTGTGAGGGAAGGACTATTAAACACAACAATGGGACAACAGTGAAAACATGGGAAAGTCCTTGTCAAATTAAAATGAATGTTTATCTATGAAGCCACTCTATCTTTGCTAAGAATTGAGTTAACTTACTTGATAATTGCTTTTCCATATATAGTATTGACTAGCTTGATATGAACTAATACAATATCTATGTGAGTATAGAAACTTTCTGAAAGTGTACAGGTCTAAAGCACCATTGAACACTTAACAAACTTTGAGCTTCCCTATCACCTTTGCTAGGGGTTATTCTCCCCATTCTCCCCAAAGGCCATTCCTTAGGAAACTTGGCATAAGGAAGGAACTCTATAAAGTGATTACTACACCGAGACCAAACAAAACACTATAATCCTACCCAAAACACATAACCCAATTCTAACCATGAGGGAAGCTTCAGACAAATCCCTACTGAGGGGCATTTTACAAAATACCTGAGCAGTAATCCTGAAAATTGTCAAATCATGAAAAACAAGGAAATTCTGAGAAACTGTCACAAATAAGAGTAACCTAAGGAGACAGGACGTGTAACATGGTATCCTGGAACAGAGAAAGGACATTAAGAAAAACTGAGGAAATCTGAATAAAGGATAGACTTTAGTTTAAAATATTGTAAAAATACTGGTTAACTGTAAAAAATGTGCCATATTATTGTAAGTTGTTAATAATTGGGGACACTTGATGTGAGGTATATTAAAACTCTCTGTACTATCTTTATAATAATTTTGTAAATCTACAAGCATTTATCTTAAAACTCTATAATAAATATAATTTGAAGCCCTTTAATTAAAAATATACAGGAATACTAAAAATGCAAAAATAGAACATAATGCTTGGGGGATATATGTCCGCAGATTTTTGTTTTTATTCTGACAGTAAGTAAATTTCAAATTCAAGTCTTTTAGAATCAGTGTTTTTCTTCTTCATAAAATATTATTGATCAAGATAACTTTTATTTTCCCTTCTAGATCTGACTTACTGTGACTTTATAACAGATTTAAATGTTGAAGAGCCAACCTTGGAAGACAGTAGTCTTACATATATAGAAAAAAATCTTTGGTTTTCTGTATACACATATGTATACTAATAGAACATATGTATACCTGACATTGTATTTAGTTTCTTAACGATTTCAACTTCATAGGTTGGGAGACTCAATCTATAACCTCTAGGAGGAGCTCATTGCCAGCAATCACCCTACAAAACACACACACTCAACTACTCAGGTACTCACTGTGGCATACTCACTCATTCACTTCCTTCTCTAGGCTCCATTCAGAGGTAGACACTCACAGAGCAAACCATCTGTTTTACTATGGGTGGGAACTTCCAGTGAAGTAGAGATGGGCCTATCCTGGGCTCTTTTTTTTCCATAGTCTGGATATTTACTCCCTCAACAAGAAATGCCATTTTTCATATGTGAAACACAGATAAAGGAGTCAAAACTAGCTATTTTATTCTTATCTTATGTCTGAGAAGACTTCATAAAGGGTTTGGGATTAAGGTTTTGTTGTAATGCATTGTGTGGATGCCCTTGTGATGTGCCAACTTTATATTTCTCTCAGGAAGTTTTGATCACAGTAGGTACCTTATCAAATAATTGAGGTCTTAATCATCTCTTTATCTTTCCATAACAGCCAAGTCTAGCATTTTCTAACCAGTAATATTTGCAATACAAAATATTTTTTAATTATAAAATTAAAAAATAATATAGGTTTATAAAAGAAAATGAAGGGAATTTTGTCCATAAATGTGATTTTTTATAAAACTTTCCACAGTTACTTTCAAACCTATGTGTCGTATTTAGTCTTTTTTTTTTTTTAAGATTTTATTTATTTATTTGACAGGAAGAGACACAACGAGAGAGGGAACGCAAGCAGGGGGAGTGGGAGAGGGAGAAGCTGGCTTCCCGCGGAGCAGGGAGCCCAATGCGGGGCTCGATCCCACGACCCCGGGATCATGACCTGAGCCGAAGACAGATGCTTAACGACTAAGCCACCCAGGCGTCCCTGCATTTAGTCTTATTATGCATTAATACCTTAATACAACCCAGAGAAAAGTAACGTGGATCCTGAATAACTTAAGAATATTTGGAATTAAAGGATCTTGGTAACCTAGAAGCTTGAGGGACAACCTGGAGAGATTAAGAGTGAGTCTGAATATTGTAAGTTCTGGAGACTGTTACTCTTCAGAGAGGTATGGGTTATTGGACATCATGAAAAAAAGATTTACCTTGGCCCCATAAATATCCTGAGTCTTGGTATGCCACCAAGAACCTGAGAAGGAGCTGTATATTTGAACTGACCCTTCTCAATCATCATTTCAGGCCTTACTGTTGATTTTTTTTGAAGGTAGTAGGCAGAAGAGGGTGTTTGAAGTTATCAGTTGCTCTATTTTATACCCAAATGCAGGTGTGTGTATGTATGAATATATGTACTGAAGACTATGAAAAAAATTCAAAAGGAACAAGAGTATATACCCTAGGTTTTTAGCACAGACCACCTAGGGGAAGAGAGGGAAAGAAAATGCTGTGCCCACGAGTAAAATCAATTTATATAAAATTATATTTGCCTATGTGAATGTGTTTTTATAGTAGATTATTTGAAAACCTGTTAAATCTTCCTCTTTTAACTTATGGGGAGTCTATTTTTCAGTGAAAAAGTTGCTGGGCATTATATATGTCATATATGTACACTTTAAAAACAGAATATACTGGATATCCTATATGTGAATATATATGCTTGCATAACTATTTATGAGCAAGAAAAAATGTGAAAGCATGCATATTAGGCTATTCACATTGGTTATATCAATTAGGTGGTAAATAGAAGCAGAGAAAAATAATTAGCTTGGCCTTTATAGATTTTATAATGTTTCACTTATTGAAAGAAGCACATATTATCCTTATAACATGGAAAAGATAAATGAAAGTTTTTGTTGGTGGAGATTAATATAAAACAATGTTCAAGATAAAATTCATGTTAAAAATAGATCACAAAGCAATCTATATGGTAATTTCCATTAAAAAATAGGTGTGTGTGTGTGTGTGTGTGTGTGTGTGTGTGTGTAGCTAAGTAACACTTTTCCCAATGTCTCAAAATTGTGCCTAAGACATAAAGCTAAGTTCAAAAGTTGCTAAGTACACAATTTCTAAATTCACACAGCCAACAATGAACTGATGACAATTGGGACCTGACACCTTCAGCACTCAGGGGTGACAAAGCCTGAAGAACAAATAGAAGAGGGAAGATGAAGAAACATTTCAGTGCAAGACAATGACCTTTCTTTTTTTACTCCAAGGAACTAGGGTTATTGATCTGCTGATGTTGAGAGACAGGGACCAAAGCTTTGGATCAATTTTCAGTTTGCATAATAATTCCCCAGTTATAATATTCTAGTAACTAAAAGTACCTGAAAATTATGTAGTCAGAGTAAGATGCCAGTGAAGAAGGTGCTAACCAGTAAGAAAGGATGATGTGAGTTGTGTGAGTATGAGGGTTCGTTTAAATGCTATATTTCTTGTAATTATTAGGGAAAATAAAGCCATTTGATGTTATAACTCCAATAATTAGAGATTTCAAATACATTTATCTAAATGGCTGAAGGGATATACATTACTGTGATAATGATGGTTACATCTGGTTGGTAGAATCATGGAAGGGTTTTATTTTCTTATTTTTGTTTATGTGAATATTTTACATTTGCTACTAGAATATGATTTTTAATGCAATAGAATTTAAAAAATACTTCTCCGTATAACATAAACATTACTCCTAACAACATATCTGTTACCAATTCACTACCTAATATCATTTAACTCTGATTTTTATGCAAAATTTCTGGAAATCTTAAAGGGCGGCAACACTGACTTCAAATGGTAATTATTGGCTTAGCGCAGAGAGATGTTACTTTTAACTCCTTTTTAAAGAATAGTTTCTTCATTCTTGCATCCATTTAACAAAGGTTCACTAGGACCTCTTGTGCTAAGACTAATTAGAGACAGGTTTCTCCTATATTAGATAACCACCATCTATTATCTCTCATCTTCTTGCATCCATCTTGTTAGAAAACTCTTAGATATTGGAAACATTTTCCTATGATATCTTATAGCATCCTCCAGAAAGGATATGATAAATAAGTGAACAGCTATCCAGCAAAATCATACCATCAGCCCTTCTCCTTCCATTTTGCTAATCAGTAGACCTTCATCATGGAATATGTTTCTTAGCTTTAGTGGCCTTGCCAATCATTCTTAATGCTGTTTATTACTGGGGACATTTGGTTTCTCCTAACACTAGTATAAACTTAAAACTGATCTCTTTCACCTCTGAAAAATTTAAGTTTCTTCTTATCCAGACATACTTTTATTGTATATGAAGTAATGCATACAGACAACTGTTACTGTATGTGTTGAAAATCCAGCTCCTTTTAAACCCCACATAAATTTTATGAGGAATTATTTCTATAACTAAGTAGAGGTTAGAACTAATGATCTCTTATTCTACAGTTTTTTATGACACTTGAGGATAACTAAGAGACAAACAGATTTACAAAAGAAAATATTGCTAAGTATACATCAAGATGATTCATTTATGGGTATTTGTGTTTAAAATATTTACAATATATTGCACAAATATGCTGATTCATCTATGTCAGATAAATTATTAAAGAAATGATTAATTCATGGTAAATATTATAATGTTACTTGCTTGTTTATAAGATCACTTCTCTACAGTAAGTGACTGGATAGTCCAGTTTGATCTGTATTTTCTGACATGTCTTACTCTATCTTGGTTTTTAATACTTCTTATTCATTTAGAAATGAATGTCAGCCAAAAGCTGTTTTTATTGAATATTAAAAAGGTTTCTGAGAGGAAAAAAGTTTTGAGCCAGTATAACGCTAATGGAAATTTTTATTATGGTTTTGCTTAGTAAACATAGCACCAAATCATCACTTAAATGTAACCTCATAATCTATGAAATTATCTTAAGTATAACATGATTTTTTTTTCTGTTGGGGAAGATAGGAGTAGGGCCACACAAATAAGTTGTGTTTGCTGTAGCATTGATTCCAAGGAAGGCAAAATATTACCATTTCAATTATTGAAATCTTTATATTTTACTGATTCTTTTTTCAAATATTATTAATAACTTGATTTTATTGCCTTTAGTTGTTGATTCTCTAAAATATATGATGTAGTTTCACTGACTACAATGTGGTAAATTCATCTAAATTTTGTTTTCCATAATAGTTCTGCCTTTTCCACAGCTCAGAGGGCATGTTTTCTGTGAGATAGGGAATGATGTCATTTTGTGCAGAGAATAATTTACCACCTGCTAGAAGGAGGGGGCATACTGTGGCAGCTGCATCACTGATTTGAAAAAGCAGCAAAATATAAGTGTATAGATGAGCATGTCAGTGTAATGGGTGGGGAAGTGTAACATGCTTTCCCCAACAACAGCTGGAAGATTATACTGAGCCTAAAATAGTATCTTTTGGCTTCAAACCAAATGTTTCTATCACTAGTACTGTACAGAGCAAAAACACTACTCACAAATGAATTCCATATTCTGTTTACAGAAGCAGCATTTTCACTGCAAGGCATATTCGATATTGGTAAAGATGGTGATAAGCAAGGTAAGGATATGCTTTATGACCTTACTAATTTTCTTATAAGACTCAAATCTTCAAACCAATAAGCAGAAAATAATAGCACTCAATTTCTTACTGCTTCCCTTTAAAGATTGACTTTGCATTGTATGGATTTTTTTTAAAGAAATGTGGAGTCTCCTTTGGAGCTTTGTAAAATGCCAGAAATAACTTCGGAAATAATCACTCTCTAAATAACAAATTTAATCAATTATGAATGAAAAAAAAAGCTCTGTGTATTCATAAACCATTTAATAAATAGATGAATTTGTGCAGCAAATATCTAAATATATGAATATTTGTAAATATTTTTCTTATGCAGTTTGTAAACAATGGCTAATGTGGAAATTTTCACCTAGAAATCATTACAAGGTGTTTTTTCCTATTGTATTTAAGAATAGAGGAAAGAACAGCATCTAAGGCATGTTACTCTTTTTTGCAACATATGGGTAGGTGTCCCCAATCATCTCTACGGTGGCAGCAGACATTTTATTTCACTCTCAGTTATTTAGTCAGTGACACATTAAATAACATATTTAAAGAGTAACACACAGAATTTTAATTTAAAATATAATGTTTTCTTCCAATGTGTTTCATTGACTTCAGATATAAAACCTCTCCACGATTACCACTACAATTTAAGACACTTTAATAGGGAGGATTGATTAAACATGGCTGGTTAGATTCTTTTTTCCCTACTGGTAGAATGTTGACCATTTAAGTAAAGGTTACATTTATTTAAATCTAGGCCCACGTAGCTGGTTATTACAAGATTAATTCTCTATCAATGTTTAAACTTGATATTTTAGAAAGGACATCGCTTTAATAAATGAATTTTTTTCTGGTATTCTTTGAATCAGATATTTTAATTAAAAATTTCTCTCTGGGTGCACCTGGGTGATTCAATCAGTTAAGTGTCTGCCTTTGGCTCAGGTCATGATCCCAGAGTCCTGGGATCGAGCCCCACATCGGGCTCCCTGCTCAGCAGGGGAGCCTGCTTCTCCCTCTCCCTCCCCTGTTCATGCTCCCTCTTTCTCGCTCTATCTCTCTCAAATAAATAAGATTTTCAAAAAAAATCCTCTTGGTTTTATGCCTATTTTATGGTGTATTGAAAAATATGCATTAAAATAACATGTAACATTTTAATAATGGTTAATTCAGCTGTTTGAAATCTCTACATTTTCTCTCTGAATGAAGCCTGTGGACATTTCAATTTAGTTTAGAATAAATCTTTATGGCCTAATGATATATTAGTCATTGTGTCAGTTTTAAAGCATGTCCACAAATCAAACCTTCACAAATCTCCTACCATCAAGAGGGAAGTTCCCTCTTTCCTTTTCTTGAATTTAAGTGGACTTGTGACTCCCTTGATGGTTAGATTATAGTAGAAGTGCCAGTGTGTGGTTTCTAAGGGTAAGTTATACAAGGTGATGCCGCATCCTCTTGGTTCTCTGGGAATTTAGTCTAGGTCTTACCAGCACATGTAAGCATTGCCCCTATCCTGTTACCAGCGTGCTGGAAAAGGCCACCTGTAGAACAACCAGTCAACTGTCCCAAAGAATAAACAAGCTTCAGCTGCTAGCCATGTGAGTGAGCCATATTAGATATCCAACCTAAACAAATCTTCAGATAACCCGAACCCACTTAACATCAGACTGAAACTCCTTGAAAGAACCCAAGTGAGAACTGCCTAGCCAAGGTGTTTTGAAATTCCTGACCCAGAAAATTGTAAGCAAAATAAATTTTTTTAACTGCTAAATTTTGGGTTAAACTGTTTTTCAGCAGTAGTAATTGGTACAGTCATTAGGTTTGTATTATCTATCTAGGATGAAAGGTCTTACTCATTTGACAGCTATTTGGTGAACATTACTCTCTGTCATGATGTTGTACCAAGTGGATAACTCCACTAGGACTATCCTTATGCCTTTTATCCTTAGATGCTTGAGCCACTGATTGAAAAGTAAAAAAAAAAAAAAAAAAAATCCTGTTGCCTGACAGAAATGCAGAACCTGGGGCTCCTGGCTCAATCGGTTGAGCATCCGACTCTTGATCTCAGCTCAGGTCTTGTTCTAAGGCTCGTGATTTCAAACCCCACCTTGGGCTCCACACTGCCATGGAGGCTACTTAAGAAAGAAAAAGAAAAGAAAAGAAAAGAAAAGAAAAGAAAAGAAAAGAAAAGAA
>NW_027397068.1:56339538-56342797 GCF_003265705.2 Callorhinus ursinus | reverse complement strand
AAAAGAAAAGAACAGAGGGGAAGGGAGGGGAGGGGAATGGAAAAGAGAAGAGAAGAGAAAGGGAAAGGGAAAGGAAAGGGAAAAAAGTGTAGAAACTAAGAAGAGGAGGGTCTGTGCACATAGGCTGTAGAAGTATGACATCTTTGGTTTGATAATAGTACTAAATCACGAAGGAGTCATTTCATTGATCGCCATGAAGCGTGAAAGCACACAGATACTGTAGGCCAAATTAACAATAGATAAAAAAGTTTGTTGAAGTTGGTGTTTTTATTTTCTTTGTGAATGCTTAGAATGAAAAGTGCATATGCCTCAGTAGCCACTTGTTCTTTCATCTTCTTTGTGTAAATCTACTTTTGCTGTTGGATGGATACTACATCAGTGCTGGATCCTTCGCCTTTGCTCTTCCCAACTCATTGCAAGCAAATTCACTGAGGAGTTTTCACACTGAGGGATGCTGCAATCCCCAGATCAATTCTGAGAGGGAAAGATTTTTACTCTTCAAAATCTAAGACTTTTTAACTGATTTCTGTTCTCTAGCATGTCTCCACAAATGATTTTGCAGCTAGTAAGACCCAGGGTGCAGAACCTCTTGAGAATGCTCTAGATTACTGAGATTACCACATGGGTATGACTCCAGCACCCACTTACCTGTGTGCTGACCAGTGTGCAAAGTTGGTCTGATGCCTACATCCTCTGACCTGCATTCTGTTTAGCTCCCATACCTTCCTTCATCTAAGGACAGAAATTTTATCCTAAAGATCAGCCCATTTCTTTGGGACTGATACTCTACTCATTTTTTGCCATTTCCAACTCCAAAGCTGGATTTTCAGTAATACCTCTCACCTATGGGCTAAAACCCTTCCATCTGCCCAGTTTTCATGGATTCAGTGGTATGTTTTGTAGTCTGGGGACATATGGGAATTTTAACAGTATTTTGGTTATTAATTTCTGAGTCCAAATATGTGGTCAGAGAACATAGTCTTTAAGAAATTGATTCTTCAAAACTTACTGATCATTTCTGGGAGCTAGGATATGATGTGATTTAAAAGAATATATTAAATGTGTGATTAAAATGAAAGTATTTTCTGTGATGTATAAAGTTGTTTATATTATAGAAAGTTTATTAATAACATCAATCATGGCTCTTATACTTTGATTTTCCATGAATTTCCTCTCTTGGATTTTAAGATGGTATATTAAAATTTATGACTTCAGATGTTGATTTATCTATTTCTTTTTTTCATCACATCTTATTTCTTTGCCTATTTCAAGGCTATATTAAGGCCATATAATGTCACTGTTATAATAAGAATTGATCTATTGTTCCACTGAGAGTATGCATTTTCAAATTTTATTGATTTTTGTTTACTTTGAAATCTATTTTATCTGATGTTATATTTGCCAGTCTAGTACTTGGCACTTTTTATTTGTAATATTTCTGCATCATTGTTTTTAAGTACGCCTTATAGAAAATAATATTGCTGAATTTTTGCAGAAGGGAGTTGATCTGCACATATCTATCTTTTGGTTAGTGAATTTAACTCATTTAAAATGATCACAATTACTTTCATATCAAGATATATCTCTCCTAACTTATAACTATTTTTTTAAAGATTTTATTTGTTTATTTGAGAAAGAGAGAATGAGAGACAGAGAGCACGAGAGGGAACAGGGTCAGAAGGAGAAGCAGACTCCCTGCTGAGCAGGGAGCCCGATGTGGGACTCAATCCTGGGACTCCAGGATCATGACCTGAGCCGAAGGCAGTCACTTAACCAACTGAACCACCCAGGCACCCACTTATAATTATTTTTAATTCTTCCTTTTTTCTGGAATTTTTCCTTTCCTAATTTCCAGTGGGAGATCAATTTTTCCTATTGTTTTAAAGGTTATAAATCTACATTCTATCTATACTCCTTAATATTTTAATGTATTTTATGCTTAATTTTCTAATTGATATCTAAAACTGATTATACCCATATTTTATTCTTTGATAAACATGTACCCTTGTAAAATGCCAAATCATAGTTCATTCCTTCTTGTCTCCTTCCAGTCCATTCTGTATTGATGTAATCTGGAATTTCAGTTCCAAATTCAGTGACTGTGAATTGGGAATAATAATAATATCTACTTCATAGTGGTGGTGTGGAATTTTAAATATACATATGCAATATATTATTACTACCTGTGCCTTGCACAAAATTAACACTAATGTTAGCAATAAATGTAATAATCATTATGGATAGTTTTTATTTATTAATTATATGGTAAATCTCACTGCTTTAATTCTCTTGTTAGAGTCAGTCATTCAGATGGTCTTTTAGAGAAAATTCAATGTGTGATAATATAGCTAAGAATATTTTCATTTTACATTTAAAGCTATTCTTTCTGTATATAAAACTTATGATTTACTCCATGTAATATAAAATAGATAAATTCATCAGGATACCTGGATGGCTCAGTTGGTTAAGCATCTCTGCCTTCGGCTCAGGTCAGGATCCCAGGGTCCTGGGATGGAGTCCCACATCTGGCTCCTTGCTCAGTGGGGAGTCATTCCCCCTCTGCCTGCCACTCCCCTGCTTCTGCTCTCTCTTTCTCTCTCTCTCTCTGACAAATAAATAAATAAAATAGATAAATTCATCCATGCTTTCTTGCAATTATTATTCCAATTGGGAATTTGAATTTTATTCAATCAAATATTTCTCTTTGAAGGTATTCTGCTTTTACCTATCTAGAGACTTAGAAACTTCTGTTTTTGATATTCTTAAATTTTACTATGCTGTCTAAATCTGTTAGTCCTTCCATGATCTTTTCTATTTAGCATTGTATGGTCTTTAAAACTTGAAGATGGATATATTTCTTCAATTTTTAGATACTCTTAGTCATTATTTCTTGAACTACTTCTTGCCTTCAATTTTTTTTCTTTTCCTCTTGAAATATTCTTGAAATATTTAAATTAAAAAACAGTAATCACAGCAAATATATTAGAGTGACAAAAGATTTGGGGGTGAAAGTAGTATTTTTTATCATCACAGTATTTTGAATTGGCAGTGCATTATGTTAATAAAAAGCAGACCAGGTTTTAGTCAGTTTTATTACTGTTTTAAAATTTTCTCCCTAAACTCTACCTGTTTTTTTCCTGCAAAGTGGAACTACTCCCTTTATCCTGCTCATGCTCCCTGATTTGACACTGATCAAGACGATTTGTTTCTTAAAAGAAAGAAAGAAAGAAAGAAAGAAAGAAAGAAAGAAAGAAAGAAA
>NW_027397068.1:56321296-56339528 GCF_003265705.2 Callorhinus ursinus | reverse complement strand
GAAAGAAAGAAAGAAAGAAAGAAAAAAAGAAAGAAAGAAAACAGTGGTAAAATACGCAGGTAATTTATCAACCCACTTCATTATACCTTATTACAGGGGCAAATTTAGTAAATAAAATTCACATTAGCATTTGAATTTAAAGTAAAAGAGAAACTAAGATTATTTAAGAGTAGTGAACATAATTTGAAAATGTCTTATGATTTCTAGAAAATTCAAAGCTAAAAAGCATCCCTATGTTAAAAAGGCAAAGTTCATATTGTAAATGCATATCATTTTAATAAGCAAAATGAATGAGACCTTTGCAATATTTTACCCAAAACAGTTTTGTGTAATAAGAGAAATTCCTTTGAGATAGTCTGTTATAGAATTTTTTAGCTCAGTAAATTGTTTATTTCTTTTGAAATGAGAATTAAAAGAAAGTGAATCCAAATGAAGGTATAACAAGCAAAAATAGTGAACCTGTTGTTAATGATGAGTCATATTTAAAGTGTAGGGAAAATGTAGTTATATGTTCACATCAAGTCATTTGCAAAAATATCAAACTCTCTGATTAAATTATTTAAAAACCATAGTTGATGATGTATTTATTTTGAGCAATACTAATTCTAGCAATTAAAGGAAAAAGCTCATCAGTTGGAAGACATTATGCTCTGTCCTCCCAACTTCATCTCTCATTACTGCTGTTTCTGTTCCCTGCCCCTAAACTTACATTCCAGGCACTCCAGACATTTGCTTATCATCAAAGATACTATCTCCTATCTCTGTGTCTTGATTCATTCTTTTCCCTGTGGAATGTTCTTCTTTCCCATTACATAGGCAGTTGAGTTTTACCTTCCTTTCAAGGCCTACATGCACTCTCTGAAAAGTCTCTTTGGGGCAGAATTTATTATTCTCTCCTATGTGGTGGAAAGGGCAATTTTCCTTATTTTAAAGCACTGCATTATGTACTTTGTATATATGAATTAGTATCAGTATATATACTCATAGTATGTATGAATTTTCTGGCCTGAAAAATAAAGATATGCTTCAATTTTAAACCTTCTCTTGGCTCCCAAGTATGTGTGGCTTTTTGGTGGGTCTATATTAGAACCAAGAACAGAATGTCAAAGCGTAAAAGGTCTCCCATGAATAGCTACTGCTGAGCATGGTGATGCAGTGCACTCCCTGGTCAGGACAACAGGGATGGTTTTGATGCTGTTATATCACAATTTATCTTCCACAATGTAGATTTAGACCTTGTTGTCTAATTTGTCATTGTCCAGACATACGTCTGTGTATAGTTGTTGTTGTTGCCATTGTGTTTGATGCAATTGGCTTATTAGCCACCCCACAGTACTTAATAGATTTATTTCCCCAGTCTGTCAGGGAACACTGGAAGGTGATAGGACTTAGAGTAGCCAAACACACCTATGATTATGCTGTGTTGTTATTTTAGACTGAATAACACAGTAGTAAACCTATCACACATATTTCCTAGCTCTTAACACAATATTAGAGTTAATTGGTGTTAAATATTGGATAAATGATAGGAGGGAAGGATGGAGGAAAAGAAGGGGGGAAGGAAAATAATCACAATACTACTAAATAAAGCATTATTTTTTTAAAGATTTTATTTATTTATTTGACAGAGAGAAACATAGCGAGAGAAGGAACACAAGCAGGGGGAGTAGGAGTGGGAGAGGCAGGCTTCCCCGCAGAGCAGGGAGCCCCCTGTGAGGCTCGATCCCAGGACCCTGGGATCACAACCTGAGCCGAAGGCAGACGCTTAACTACTGAGCCACCCAGGCACCCCAATGCAAGCATTATTTTGAAGTCCATTACAATGGAGTTTAGTTTGTATTACATGTAGAAAATATAATCTGACATTCTGTCATCTCCTTAAGAAAGCACAGCATGCAGTATAAACAAGGAAAGGATCAAAGGGAACAAAGAACCATAGTTCTGTATTTTGTCTAAAGGCTGTATTCCATTTGTTTTCCTCTGGGGTTTATTCCATGTTTCTACCTAGGCCACTAGGGATGTATACTACTTTCTATCCCATTTATATTTTGAATGAAATTATTTAAATTGTTCTGCTTACAATTTCTTCTTTCTTTTAACCTATCAGTTAAGTAACAGGTTTTCCAAATTTGTTTCTTTTTCTTTCTGCATGTCATTTTATATTATCCAACTAGATTTAGCCATTAAAATATTTAAGATAAATTTCAGTCATTTGCCTAAAACAGAAGAGCTTTAAAAATGGTATTGATATAGTTTATTCCCTGCACTCTAAATGACAGGAAGGTTTTTCTTATGTTGGTTTGTTTCCTATCTAAATGATGTTTTGCTACTCTAGAGTTCTCAAATATCTATGTTCACAGTAGTTAAAGTTATTGCTAATATGTATCTTTAAACCTGGTTCACCAGTTGTCTATTGACTGCATGGAGGAAACTTCAATCCTATTAAAATGATTAATGTTGTTCTTGGATATTTTTAAGCAGATATAACTATTACATTTTACAGTAGTGATAGTGATAAACATATTAATTTAGTTGTGCTGAACTTCTTCAGCTCCCACTCTTCTTGTCAGGGTGATTAGCTCTCCATCCATAGACAGGCAGAGTTGACCCAGCCTGTACAATAATCACTGCCCCAGATGAGCTGGATGGTAAGTAGGAATCAGTCTTCCCCAACCTGAGAATTCAGGTAAGGGACCATGACCCAAACTCAGAAGGTGTGGCTGCTCAGCACACCTGAGTCTTCCTCAACAGCATTACAAATCTTAAAGCAGACACGACCTCTGTGGAAGGACCATAGCAGGTGCTCCTCACAGACATACACTAAAGAGACCCTCATGCAATTGTTTACTATGAAAATCTGTTTAAATAAAAGAGTCTATTGTCTTTTGGATTAAGAATTTTCAAAAGAACTAAAGTTGGGGCACCGGTGTGGATCAGTCGTTTTACCAACCAACACTTGATCTCAGCTCAGGTCTGGATCTCAGGGTCATAAGTTCAAGCCCCTGTTGGGCTACATGTTGGACATGGAGCCTACTTAAAAAAATAATAAAATAAACTAAAAAAATAAATAAATAGAAGAACTAAGGCTTTCCTTGTATTACATTCATATAGTTAATGAGAAAAATCCTTTCTATCAACTTAGCTCTCCATAATTTCTTTTTATCCAGAGATAAATAAACTCTTTATTTTCTCAATCTCCCAAACTCTAGCCAAGGTAGTTTGCTTTTCTGAAAATTCTACTATCATTTCAATGGAAATGCCATTTAAATAACATGTATTAACTATCTGTAGGCTAAATACAACACTTAATATTTTCCTGTCAATTAGTGAATTATATCTGGCATTTAGGTCTGTTTACCCCCCATGATGTAAGAGGCTTGACTGGATTCAAGGGATACACATTTTGTCCTTCTCCCTTGTTTTTGTTTACTTGTTTCTTTTTGGGTTTTGTGTGATTTTTTTAAGTGTAGTTTTATTATATCTCAATTTAGTAGTTTGAAGAAAAATTCTTGTTTTAGCAAAAAAAAATAATTCTTATTTAAATTTATTAACTGATAAATACTTGTGGGATCTGAAAAAACAAGGTCTTTCCACTAACAGATTCAGAAATGTTGGGATCTAGCAGTGGTGGAGGCAAATGTAGGGAGGTGGTAATATACCTGGATCATTTGGTTAATGTGCTTAAAAATATGTCTTCACTTCAGACAGATTTTGTGAACAGAAATGATAAATATCTTTTTAAAGTTACTGTGTTTGTTTTTAGGCAAGAATTTAGTTTTAAAGAAATATTTTCTGGGAGGCAAAATATTATATACATAAATTTATTACAATAATAATAATTGGATTTCTCTTTTTAATGAAAAAATACCAGTAGTTAACTTAAAATGTTCTAGAAGTGAGAAAGAGGAATAAAAAATGTTTAATTTACTTTTATAGTACAGAAAAATGCTGTGCCTTTTCCCCTATTAACTTCTACAATCAGTTTCAGTTTCAACAGCCCTAAATCCTCATTAATATCTGGAACACACATGAAACTAATTGATCTGCTGAGTTTCCCATAGAGAATCCTCAGTCTCTGATGAGAAATAAGGTCAGAAATAGAGTACTTATCAGACTGAAAATGGTCATTGTAGTCCCTTTTTATATACCATACATAATAAACTTGCATAATATAATGTAATTTGATGCAATTTCCTCATAATTAGAAATTATATATTATTAAAATAAAGTTGTTTGTTTTTTTTTTCTAATTGCCTGTGAGTCAATCTTTAACCACATATTTTTACGAACTAAGAAGACAATCCTCCCTTTAAGAAATAATTAAAATACTTTCATTTCCTTTCAAATAATTCTCTAATAAGTTTTTTTGAAAAGCTTAAACTCTTAAAAGAAACATCTTAATTTAATCTTTCTGTTGATTTTAGTGTTGTGAGTTTTACACAGAACATTTCACCTTAGAAAGATAGCCAATTCACATCTCATTTAAGCATATACTGTGTAATTCAGATGTTAATTAAAGTCAGTTACTGTCACATAAAAACGATTACCAACTAGAAAGTTGAATTTAAAATGTTCTACCATTAAATAAAAACAATTGGGTACAATTAATATTTTTGTTGACATAAGCAACATTAAGACAAAAATGCATTATTCCCTACCTTGTAACTTATTTGTAATATCTCTTTCAGAGGATAGAAACAGAGGGGATACTTCTTAATTCACTCTATCATTCTGTTATGCTAATAATAAAACCAAACAAGGACAATTTAGAAAAACTACAGATCAATATCTCTAACGAACATAGATGCAAAATTTTTCAACAAAATAATAGCAAATTGAATCTAACAATGTATAAAAAGAGTTATAAACCACAGCTGAATGGGATTTAGCCCAGGTATGTAAGGCCACTTCAAATTTTAAAAATCAATTAATGTAATCATCACATCAATGGGCTTTAAAAAAAAATACGTGATCACACCAATAGATGCAGAAAAGGCATGTGACAAATCCAGCATCTATTCATGATAAAAATTCTCAGTAAGCTAAAAGTAGAGGAGGGAACTCTTCAAGCTGATAAAGATTATCTACAAAAAACCTACAGTTAACAAATTAGCATGATACTTAATGGTAAAAACTTGAACCTTTCCTTCTAAGATCAGCTAAAAAGCAAGAATGCCTCCTCTCACCACTCCTTTCCACTTTATACTGGAAATTGTAGCTAAATCAGGAAGACAAGAGAACAAAATAAATGTTACGCAGTTTGGGAAGGAAGAAATAGAACTATCTTTGTTTGCAGATGAGGTAATCATTTTTTGTATATAATCTATAAGAATTGACAAAAACAAAACAAACACACTTCTGGAACTATTAGTATAGCAAGGTTGGATACAAGGTTAATATACAAAAGTCAATAACTTTCTATATTTCATCAGTGAGGAAACGAATTTTGAAATTCAAGATCCAACACTACGTATATTAACTCTCAAGAAAAGGAATACCTAGATAGGAAATCTAACAAAATATGTACATGATCTATATGCGAAAAATTACAAAATCCCAATGAATGAAATCAAAGAACTAAGTAAATGGTTAGGTATTCCATGCTCACAGATAGGAAGACTCAACATTATCAAGATGATTGTGTTCCCCAACCAGATCTATAGATTTAGTGCCATCCCAATCAAAATCCTAGTGAGTTATTTTAGGAACATTGGCAAACTGATTCTAAAGTGTATATGGGAAGGTGACAGACCCAGAAGAACTAACAGAATATTGAAGGAAAAGAACATAATTGGAAGACTGATGCTACCCAACTTCAAGATGTACTAAAGCTTCAGTAACCAAGACATTGAATAATGAGATAGGTCAGTGGATCAGAATAGAAAATTAGTAATAGACTCTCAAAAATATAGTCAACTGATCTTTACCAAAGGGGCAAAGGCAATACAATGAATTAAATTTAGTCTCTTCAACAAATGGTCCTGGAACAATGGGATATCCACAGGTAATCAATCAATCAATCTGGACACAGACCTTGCACCCCTCATACAATTAACTCAAAATGAATCATAGACCTAAATGTAAAGGGCAAAACTACAAAACTCCTACATATTAACATAGGAAAAAACCTAGATGATATTGGATATGGCAATGACTCTGTAAGGTACAACACTAAACACACAATTCATGGAAGACACAGTTGGTAAGCTGGGCTTCATTAGAATTAAAGATGTCTGCTTGATAAAAGACAAGAGAATGAGGAAACAAGTCACAGCCTGGGAGAAAATACATGCAAAACACACGTCTAATAACCTACCCAAAGTATCCAAAGAACCTCTAAACTCAGTAATAAGAAAACAAACAACCTGATTAAAAAATGGGCCAAAGACCTCACAGGAACTTCATCAAAAAAGATATACAGATGACAAATTAACATATGAAAAGATGGTCCATGTAATGTGTCATCAGGGAAATGCAAATTAAAATAACGCAATACTCATATACATCTATTAATATGACCAAAATATTGAACACTGAAACCACCAAAGTCAGGCAAGAATGATGTGGAGCAACGAGAACTCTCATTCACTGCTGATGAGAATACAAAATGGCACAGCCAGTTTGGAAGACAACTTAGAAGTAAAACTAAACATCCTCTTACCATAAAATCCAGTAATCATTCTCTGGTAATTGCCCCCCCAGAATTGAAAACTTTTGCCCACACAAAATCCTGCATGCAGAAGTTTATAGAGAATTTATTCATAATTGCCAAAACTTGGGAGCACTCAAGATGTCCTGAATGGATATATAAGCCCTGGTACACCCAGAAAATGAAATGCTATTCACCACTAAAAGGATATGAGCTATTAAGCCATGAGGAGACACAAAAGAAACAAATGCATATTAAGTGAAGTAAGCCAGTCTGAAAGTGCTGTATACAATGTGATTACAACTGCATGACATTCTGGAAAAGGCAAACCTATGGAGACAGTAAGAGGTCAGTGGTTGGCAAGGATTGGGGTAGGTGGGGGGCAGGAATGAGTACGTGGAGCACAGAGGAATTTTAGGGCAGTGAAAATACTCTGTATGATAGTATAATAATATCATGTTATTATACATTTATTCAAACTCAGAAGGTACAACACCAAGAACGAACCCAAAGGTAATCTATGGATTTTTGGTGATAATTATGTGTCTGTGTAGTTTCATCAGTTATAACAAATGTACCACTCTGGTGGGAATGATGTTAATGGAAGAGTCTGTGTAGATGTGATGGCAGGGGGTGTATGGGAAATGTATGTTCCTTCCTTTAAATTGTACTGTGAAACTAAACCTGCTCTAAAAAATGCAGCCTTAAAAATGCATATCAATAAATATTTTTAGACTTTAAGAACATCTGTTATTTTTGATAAATATTTTCTTGTGTGTATTTTAACTCTAACACCAATATTTGCTTCAAAATGACTTAAAGATATCATGATAGAAAACTGATAAAAATGTAGACAGTTATAATTGTATAGTTTCATCAGTAATTTTTAATACTCCTTTGTTAATTTTTATACTTATTTGAAAAATCATCAGTGATATAACCTGTTGCATTCAAGATCAATGGTGCCACTGAAATTTATTTTATATTCTGAGAGCAGATAATATTTATGCTGTAGCTTTTATCCCATTTCTTTTTGTTATATTATTATTATTTTTTAAAGATTTTATTTATTTATTCATGAGAGACAGAGAGAGAGACAGAGAGAGAGAGGCAGAGGGAGAAGCAGGCTCCCAAGGAGCAGGGAGCCCGATGCGGGACTCCATCCCAGGACCCTGGGATCATGAACCTGAGCCGAAGGCAGACGCTCAACCATCTGAGCCACCCAGGCGCCCTGTTATATTATTATTTATCTTGTGTTTTATTCCTAATCATCTTATTTGAAAAGTCATACATAAAAGAGAATATCTGTATGTTCTAGTAAATTGTAATATAATGAAGACCCATTTACCCACCTCTTTGCTTAAGGAATAAAATATTACTAATTCATTGTGCATTTTTCAATTTTATTTCTCTCCTTTCCACCACCAATGACCATATTCTGAATTGTATCATATTTTTCTTGCTTTTTCTGATGATAGTTTTGTTGCATAGGCATCTATTCTTAAACAATATATTACTTAGTGTTAACCTGTTTTAAACTTCATATAATGGCCTCATACAATATGTATTCTTCTGAAAAATATATTTATGCTCCAAAATTCTTTCTTTAATCATATATATCAATATCTATACATGTGCTTATTTTCATTTCTTTTGGTTTTGCATTGTATGACTTATCACAGTTTCTCCATTTTACTATTGTACATTTGAATTCTCTATTTTTTTTAACTTTTATTTTTTTGCCTTGATCATTATTGTAATTTCTATAAAGAAATATACTAAAGATAACTAGGCCATAGGATGTGTATATACTTTTAACTTTACTAAATCATGGTTAATATTTCCAATGTGGCTTGACCAATTTACCATCCCATATGAGGTATGTGAAAAATTATTTATTCTTCCCAATACTTAGTATTGTCCATCTTTTTATTTGTGTAAACTACATAATTTAGGTGCCTTTGGGTACTAATGAGAACAAACAACTTTTTATTCTTTATATGCTATTACTCCTTCCTCTGTTTAATATAGTATTGTTTTCTTTTAGTTTTTCACTGAAATTTTATACTAATATATTCTCCATACTATTTTTTTTAATTTGGTATACAAAGGGAAAGTATATTCTCCATGACTATAATTTGTCTTTTCACTCTTTTCATGAATTCTGTTGATAGAGAGATTCTTAATTTTAATATGATAACATTTAATCAGACCTAGTATATGAAATGGCTTTTGAATTTTCTTTAGAATGGTTTATTGTACAGGTTCTGTTATGGCTTCTATTAAATGATTCATAAGATACCTGTGTTAATAGCTCTTTACATATATGAAAAGCATATATGTGAAAAGTATGTTATAAAAGTAGATGAGGAAACTTGCCACATGTGGATAAAGAAATAAACTGTATTATTTAATATCAAATATGGTGAGGTGAGTTAATGAAGTTATCTAATTTTCCCTACCCTAGATGATAAAACACACAGTTGTTTTTTTTTTTTCATCAACAGACATATGATGAAGTGTGGCTCAGGAAAAAAATAGCTTTTCAAATGATGAATATAATTTTGTAGGCTTAATAACAGAATATAATTAGAATATTGTCTTGAAAAGGAAAATATTCTTTAAAGGAATAGCCAAACATTGGTATGAACACTGGAAACCTATGAGTAAATAATTACCATTTCCCTCTGGCTAAGCCTTTTAAGCTCTCCTTATCTCCATAGTCACCAGATTTCCTCATATAAGGCTTAGATAGAAACATAGAACACAATTCCTTATCCACAATGATAAAAAGGTGAACTATCACAGCAATGGAAAAAATGTAGAGACATTTGTTTTGAGTAACACAGATAATTAATGATAGAGGTTTCTTAATTTTCATTTTTTAAAAGATTTGATTTATTTATTTGAGAGAGAGAGAGCATGAAAGTGAGAGAGCACGAGCTGGGTTAAGGGCAGAGGGAGAAGCAGACTCCCTGCTGAGTGGGGAACCCAATATGGGGCTTGATCTCAGGACTCTGGGATCATGACCTGAGCCAAAGGCAGAGACTTAACTGACTGAGCCACCCAGGTGCCCCTCCTTAATTTTCATTTATATGTCTTTTCCATTTTACTGTGAAGCTACATAAACTGGATTTTGTCAGCCACTGAAATTTAAAATACATGTTATATTTCATAAAGGAAACCATCACAGAGTGAGTGACCTTCTAGAATGAATAGGGCCACATGTTTTAGGCCCTTGAGCACTTTTAGAGAGAGCTGATACAGTTCTTGACATTATTAATATATATATTGGACCCAGGAAAACCTGATAACTAGTCAACCAATAAATAAAGCAAGATTGTGTGCTTATGTCTGGCCAAGGACTGTTTACTGTTTAAATGTTAAGATTAGGAGATATTATGAATCTGTTATTTGAAGCTGAAGAAAAAGGATCATCCTGTTTTGTGTTGGTGATTACTAACTTTGGTCAGGATTCCAGACTAGAAGTACATAGTTATGGGGAAGGAAGATATTACCAAATGAAAATACCAAACCTCAAAAGTGTTTTTGATAATAATTGTTCTTTTACTCATAATCACTCTTAGCAGATATAATCTTGGAAGTAAAATATTAATGTAAAATAATGATGTTAAAATCTTGACTGGAATTAGTAGAATTATCCCAATGGCAGAGCCAAATTTCGTCTATTTCTTGTACAAAATATAACTATGTAACCATATATATTGTACTCTCTTGTTCTATGTCTATTCATACTGAGGAATTTTATGGTGTCATTTAAAAATGCTGTTCTTGCTGACTAATCGTTTTTCTACAGGGAAATAGTTGTATATTTGAACTTAGAGTTGATAATGACTTCCGTATCTACAAATCTAAATTTCTTGGTAACTCAGGGGGCAAAAATCCTTCCCAAATAAATGAACAGAGACTGAAGACAATACTGAAGAAGAATTGATAAGGTTTTAATGATTAAGTCTCTAAGATTTCTCTGCAAAAACAGTCACCCAGATTATACCTTGTACGGGGTCAGTTTGGGGAGAGGGGAAAATATCTACCAAGGCTGCAGTAGTGGGGTGCCTGGGTGGCTCAGATGTTTAGCGTCTGCCTTCGGCTCAGGTCATGATCCCAGGGTCCTGGGATCGAGCCCCACATTGGACTCCTTGCTCAGCAGGGAAGCTTGCTTCTCCCTCTCCCACTCCCCCTGCTTGTGTTCCCTCTCTCACTGTGTCTCTCTCTCTCTCTGTCAAAAAAATAAATAAAAATCTTTAAAGAGAAAGGTTGCAGTACTGGGTACACCTAGGACTACAAGTAGTGAAAGTAAAGTAATGCATAAGTTAGTAGAGAAATAGCTATAGAAATCAATCAAGTTGAGTCCTGGAAAATGGCCATAATCGTGGCCAAGGAAGACAAAGCTGAAAAGCAATGCAGATTTAATAGTAGAAGTCAGAATGATGATTTAAATCTAGTTCCCTGTTTGAGCTGGAGATCACTAGGTCATGGTACTATTAGAGGTAATGAGTTAATTGCACAAGAAAAAGTTTCTGTGATAAATCCTTAGATGTTTTTAAGAATGCTTAAATATAAAGCCCTAATCTAAGACTAACACCTGAGATCTTCACTGCAAATTTCATTAACATGTAAAGATTAGGGAATTATTTTATAATTTTGCTTTCTCATCTTTATGCTCAGAACACTTCTGATCTCATGGGTGTCTTCTTTTCATCATTAAATCAATTCAAGTATCAACTCCTAAAAGAATATTTTCTATTCCCAGCCAAAGCTGCCTCCCATTTCCTGAGTCACTTTCTAACACATCCTCTTTATATGTATCGTATAGCCCACTGTACCTGGAATGACTCACTGAATAATTTCTTTGTTAATTTTCAGTCTCCTGCCAGTGGGAAGTAAGTTCATTGAAGGCAAGTTTGCTTTTTTGTCTTCTTCATCCTTATAGCCCAGCACTCAGAACAGTAACTCATGCGACACTGGCTCTTGGTGTATTTGGTTGCCTGTGGTACTGCTCTGCTCTCTGGGTTCAGTTCAATAAGACACATATCCTTTGGATTTAGAATGGCATGTCCTTTATCTTACCGGCATCATTCTCTTCTGTGTATTATGCATCCTTGAAGGCCAGGTTTTGTTTGATTGTCTTGGTTTTTGTTCATAGAGTAACTCAGTCTTACCTGTGGTTCTGATAAATACAATAAGAAAAATGTTAATTATAATTATTATTCATTTTTGCTAAACAACACTGATCACTACACACACACACACACACACACACACATATATACACACATATATAATTCTGATACTATTTCTTTAAAACCCTAAAATGTAACTAATGGACTTTTCACTAGTTTGCTATGCCAAGGTTTCAGTACTTCTATACTATGGTTTTCATCTTTTATGACTCAAACTTCATATGTATAACAACATAACAACTACTTATCAGAGAAATGAATGCAGAATGATTTGCAGTTATATTTTAATTTGCATTCTTATTTCACTTTTACTTCCATGGAAGTAAGGCCATTGCTGTGTTATTCAATAAAATTCAATAAAACTCAAAACCACCGAGTTTTTGCAATATTTAAACAAAATTATTATTAATAGTAAACAATTTTGAGCTATAATTTATATCAAATATTTACCCCAAGCCAAAATCTTTGGCTAAAATATTTATTTTAATTTATTTTGTCAATATTATGGCTGTCAACACATGTTTGTGTTTAAGTAAACTGTTTTGTGGGCAGATGTCTACATGATATTAAAACATGGATTGTTTTGATTGCCTCAACTTCTGTATTCTAAGCCAGTTTGAAGTAACTTCTAGGCATTCACTAGTACTATAGCATGACTATAGTTCCGGTGATACTGAATAGAGGTAGATCTATAATCTATGTTATAATGCTCTGTAGACACCTTTTTCACATATTCCTGTTTAGCAAGAGGTTTCAGTTCCACCAGTGAAGATTTGTTGCTTGTGGTTAGGGAATTGGATTTAATCTAAGAGTTTTTAAAATGTATTATCATGTAGTATTTAGTATTTATACTTAGTATGTTATTTAAATCTATCCTAGAGAATAAAGGAATTTAAAATAAACTTCAAGTTGGAAAATTTTAGTCAAAAGCTATTGTTTCAACAAGTCGTTATAGCACTTTGCAAAGAAACATTCTGTACATTGTGGTACAATATTTTCATTAGCATTACCATACCTGCCAATCAGCCTAAACTGTTGATAGTATGAAAAAATGATATAATAATATTAAGCTTTTGTTCAAAAGGCAATAAAAATATAGGGCATAGTGTGTTGGGAAGGGGGTTGTTAATTATTCAGAATGTAAACTGGGTTTGATTTCTTCACATCTTTAATTGCTTCATTTTGGATAACACATTATTATATGTAGAAGCTGACTATTTGGGACATCTAAATAAGAATTAGTTCAATTATTTTCCCCTTTGTCTTTTATATCCAAAATCTTTTAGACTGTGACCTAGATTCAGAATCAGTGGCACTAATCATCAGTATTTAAAAGGAAAAAAATAAAATATGAATTATGCTAATGTTATTTCTGAATATTCTATCCCTGAGGATTATTTGTTTTTAATTTCCCTTACTGTATAACAGCACTCCTAGGAGACATTCAACAATAGTTATTAAATAAAGACAAGTTTGTTGAAAGAATAATAACAAACTTAGGAAGATAATTTTCATATCCAAGGATACAAGTCAAATATTGTGTTTCCAAAGGGTAAGATTTGTTTTAAACCAAACAGGACTTTTTTTTTTTAAGGGTATAAAAGAAAAAGGCTTTTACTAAGAACATTTTCCTTTTTATATTATGGACATCTTGATTTAAATTATTTTAAAATATATTGTTACAATTAAATATTTTCTTTTAGGACATGGATTGTATGCAGCCAAATGATCTACTAGAATAAAAGCATAACAAATATTTGTCACATCTATTTTACCAATTTTCAGTAAGTTTAATCTAATTGTTTACAACATCTCAGGGATCAGTACAAAATCTCATAACTACTTCATGAACACATCCAAAAATACTGAATTTTATCACTCAGAAACACATTTCATAAACTTAACCTATTTTTCTTACACCCTTCACAAAAGAGATAAGAGGTTTGCATAGCCCTAATTAATTTTGATATAAACCACATATATATAACTGGAATTGAAATCAAATTATATAATTTTCTAAATTTATCTGCATTTTCTGTTTCTCTATCAAATAAAATTAAAAGAGGAATTTAATCTCAAGAATTCTATTACTGGATAATATTGCTGAAAATAGATTTTACAGATTTCTCATTTCAATTTTGAAATGAAGAGGGCTAAAAGAAGTACTATTTCTATATTAAAGAAAAAGGAGGAGAAACTTCTAAATAATTACTTTCTTGGACACATCAGAAAACTGTCATTAAAGACAATCAAATATCTCAAAACCTGGGAAAGACAGAATAGCTGCTAGGAATAATAGAATTTAAGTATTTACTTACCTTGAATAGACACTTTTGGACACCATATAAGCTGATAAGAAGATGACTTAAAAAATAGCAAACTGCCGGAAGTGAGAGTAGGTATATTAGTTTTTTAATGCTGATGAAGAAATTTATCCCAAACTTAATGGCTTAAAACGTATCTCAGAGGTGAGAAGTCTAAAATGACTCTTACTGGCCAAAATCAAAATGTCAGCAAAGCTGCATTCCTTCTGGAATCACTGGAGGAGAATTAAGGTTCCTTGCCTTGTCCTGCATGCCTTCATTAATGGTCGCTTTCCCATCTTCAAAGTTCATCACCCTAACCTCCACTTTTTTCATCACATCCTACTCTTGACCATCTGTTCTCTCTTTTGTAAGAACCTTTATGATTACATTGGGCCCACCTGAACAATCCAGGATAATTTTCCTAGCTCAAGATAATCAACATATTCAGTTTTAGGGATTAGGTCATGAGCATCTTTCAGAAATCATTATTCAGCCTACTACAAAGGGCTAGTGTAAGAGTGTGAATCCTGATATGAGTTTTTTCACCATCTTGCCAGTTCATCTTTCAGTAATCCCACCAGGCACTCACCAGGAAGTCAGGTCTAATATTTTTTTTTAAAGATTTATTTATTTGAGAGAGCGAGAATGAGAGAGAGAGAGTACATGAGAGGAGGGAGAGTCAGAGGGAGAAGCAGGCTCCTCGCCGAGCAGGGAGCCCGATGCGGGACTCGATCCCGGGACTCCGGGATCATGACCTGAGCTGAAGGCAATCGCTTAACCAACTGAGCCACCCAGGTGCCCAAGTCAGGTCTAATTTTAACAAAGCTTTTCTTGTGGCACTGGCTGGGGGAGGACAATAGCAATGATTACAGAAACTGTCCAACCAACATTCTCTCTGTCCACCACAAAACGAACATATTAATCTACAAGAGGAGGAACAATGAAAAACTGGCTTTAGGGCAAGTGTGGGAAAAAATGGCCTGACCCTATAAAGAGGCAGACATACATCTTAGCCTCAGCACAAAATTGGAGGAGAAGCAGGTGCACTTGTAAAGATCCCACCATTGAGACTCAGGAATATTGCGCATGCCTAAGATTAAGGCTTAATTGAAACAATAGAGAATGACCCCTTCTTCTGGTTTTATCTCCAGGCTATCAACTGTTGTGTATAAAAACAAGGGAATACACCTTTGGGAGTTGCAAGAGATAGATTCTCTTTGGGACACCACACAAAGGAAAGACTCAAAGAGGAGGATGAATTCAGAAAGTAACCTCCAGAAAAGCAATCCACAGCATATAGAGGATTAGTAGGAAAATTTGAAGTCTATGGTACATTCAGAGTCACCGTAGCAACAACAAACCTCAACCCCCGCTTAACTCCTGAAAGAATAACATAAATTACTATAAAGGCTTAGTGGGAGGAGAGGTATGTTTGAAGCATAAAATCCTCACTTTCTAATGTCTTATACAAGATCTGGATGTCAAAACACAGTAAAAGATATATTAAAAAGCAAGAAATGACACTGAAGAGTGAAAGAACTCATCACAGAATTTAGATATGACATAGAAGTTGGACCATTTAGAGAATGTAAAGTAATTGTCATTAATATGCTAAAGGTGCTACTGGAAAAGGTGTGTAATATGAAAGACCAGAGGGATACATTCAGAAACATGATGGCTATAGGGAAGAACCAAATGGTAATTCCAGAAGACAAAACATAATAACAGGGATAAAGAATTGCTTCAAGGAGCTTTTTAGTAAGCTCAGCAGAGCCAAAAGAAGAGTCAGTGAAATTAAAGATAGTTCAATAGAAATTACTCAAAATGAAAAACAAGAGGGGGGCACCTGGGGGGCTCAGTCATCAAGCGTCTGCCTTTGGCTCAGGTCATGATCTCAGGGTCCTAGGATGGAGCCCCACATGGGCTCCCTGCTCAGTGTGGAGCCTGCTTCTCCCTTTCCCACTCCCCCTGCTTGAGTTCCCTCTCTCACTGTGTCTCGCTCTGTCAAATAAATAAATAAAATCTTAAAAAAAATAAAACACAAGAGAAAAAAGTGAAGGAAAAAGAAAGCAAAAAAAAAAAGAGCATTTAAGAGTTGTGGCACAATATCATATATCTTAACATACCCATAGTAGAAACCCAGAGAGAGAAGAAAGATTAAAAAGAGTCAAAAAAATTTTGCTATATGAGAATTTTGCAAAACCAGTGCCACTGCAGATCCAATAGCTTAGAACACCAAACAGAATAAAAATAACCTCCCCCAAAAAACTCACCTAAATATGTCATGTTGAAACTGTCAAAAAAAAAAAAAAATCAGAAAGAGAATATCTGGTAGCCAGAAAAAAACATTACCTACACAAGAATGGCTTAAAAATACAGCTGATTTCTCCTCAGAACCTATGCAAGCAGGAAGATAATGGAATGTCTTCTTAAATGCTGAATATATACACTCACACACAGACACACACACACTCCTACACACATATAGACATCTGAGTTCTACGTTTAGCAAGAATATACTTTTTTAAGTAGAAAAGATTTTCTCAGACAAGTAAAAGAAAATGATGCATTCTCTTTATATAGCACAAGTGAAATTAGAATATGACAATTCCACAAAATGTAGTAAGAGGCAATTGAGAATATACTAGTGTAATGTTCTTACATTACACATAATATAGTACAACTTACATATAGACTCAGATTAATTAAAAATGTATATTGTAAACCCTAAGGAAAACACTAAATTAGTTTAAAAGAGCTGCAAGCCAAGAAAGATAAATAAACTGGAATTGTAAAAAAATCTTCACCTCATGAAAAGAAAAAGAAACAAAGAACAAAGAAACAAATAAAAATAGCTACTAAGTTGGGAGATTTTTATCTAACTTTATCAAAATTCACTTTAAATGTCAATGTTCTAAACATACCAGTTAAAATAAAAAGATTGTCAAAAGATAAAAATGTGGTGGTGGAGCAAGATGGCGGAGGAGTAGGAGAACTGGATTTCGTCTGGTCTCAGGAATTCAGTTGAATAGGAATCAAACCATTCTGAACACCTATGAACTCAACAGGAGATCGAAGAGAAGAATAGCAACAACACTCTGAACAGAGAAGCGACCACTTACTGGAAGGTAGGACGTGCGGAGAAGTGAATCTGAGGCGATATTCGGGAGGATAGACAGCAAGGGAGGGGGCCTCCGTCGGCCGCTTCTGGTAAGTGCTAGAGCCACGGAGCACAAAATCGGAACTGTTAGAAGTCGGCTCCGCTGAGGGATGTCACTGCAGTGGCTAAGCAGGGGGTGGAACCCTCACGGGACAGTGCGGTCTCAGGACCCTCGGGGTCACAGAAAGACTGGGGGTGCCTGAGTGCAGCGGAGCTCCCAGGTATCAGAGCGGGGAAGCCGGCTGCAGAGACGGAGCCGAGGTGCAGGTTCTCATCTTGGGGTTGCCGTAAACTGTGATCTGCGACACAGTCGGGCCACTGCTCCTTCAGCAGGGATCCAACAAGCGGTAGATCCGGGGAGACTCCCCTTCGTCCCCCGGGAGGAGCGGCGCGGGAGTGTACCACAGGGATCTGCTGGGTTTGGAGACTCCACACCGAGTCGGGTGCCAGACATAAAAACGCTGGGTCACAGGCCGGGTGAGCACGGAGTGCGGCTGGAGACCGGGGACACAGCAGTGACTGACTGCTTTTCTATGGGGACGCCCTGAGGAGCGGGGCCCCAAGTTCTCGGCTCCTCCGGGTGGAGATTGGGAAGCCACCATTTTCACTCTCGTCCTCCAACACTGTACGAAAGCTTTCAGGGAACAAAAGATCCTGAGAGCAAACCGGAGCAGATTACTTAGCCCGGACCGACAAGGACGGGGCAATTCCGCCTCCGGCAAAGATATTTGGAACCACGGCAACAGGTCCCTCCCCCAGAAGATCAACATGAACAGCCAGCCAACACCATTTTTACCGATCAAGGAGAACGGGAGAACTCCAGCACTAGGGGAATACTGCACATAGAATTCATGGCTTTTTTACCATGATTCATTAGTTTTTCAAAATTAATTTTTTTAACTGTTTTTTTTTT
>NW_027397068.1:56222238-56321196 GCF_003265705.2 Callorhinus ursinus | reverse complement strand
TTTGGCATATATATATAAGTTGTTCTCTCTTTAAAATTTTGAGATACGGTTTCTTCTAACAGATCAAAATATACCCTAAATCACTAGTGTATGGCTTTGTTCTAGTCTCCTACCTGGTCACATTCTCTCTCTTTTTTTTTTTCTTTTTTTTTTAAATCTTCTTTCTTTTTCCAAACAACTTCTTATCAATTCCTGTTATAAAATCTTTTATAATTTTTATCTTTACAGTCATCTTCCATCCCTTCATTGTATCAACACTTATTTTGTACATATATAAGTCTTTCTTTCTTTAAAATTTTAGGAGGCACTTTCTTCTAACAGACCAAAATACACCCAAAATCTAGTGTGTGGCACTGATCTATGCACTAGCCTGACCATATTTGATCATATTCTGTTTTTTTTTCTTTTGTTCTGTTTTGGTTTGTTTTTATCATTTTTCTTTTTTTCTTTCGTTCTCTTTCTTTCCATTTCTTTTCCCCTGGATTCAGGGCTTTTCTGATTTGTTTGGAGTATATTTGCTGGGGACATTGTTAACCTGTTAGCATTTTGTTCTCTCATTCATCTATTCTCCTCTGGACAAAATGACAAGACGAAAAAATCACCTCAGCAAAAAGAACAAGAGGTAGTACCGTCTGCCAGGGACCTACTCAATACAGACATTAGTACGATGTCAGACCTAGAGTTCAGAATCATGATTTTAAAGATACTAGCTGGGCTTGAAAAAAGGATGGAGGTAATTACAGAAACCCTTCCTGGAGAAATAAAAGAACTAAAGTCTAACCCTATCGAAATCAAAAAGGCTATTAATGAAGTGCAATCAAAAATGGGGGCACTAACTGCTAGGATAAATGAGGCAGAAGAGAGAATCAGTGATATAGAAGACCAAATGATGGAAAATAAAGAAGCTGAGAAAAAGATAAACAACTACTGGATCACGAGGGCAGAATTCGAGAGATAAGCGATACCATAAGACAAAACAACATTAAAATGATTGGGATCCCAGAAGAAGAAGAAAGAGAGAGAGGGGCAGAAGGTATATTGGAGCAAATTATAGCAGAGAACTTCCCTAATGTGAGGAAGGAAACAGGTATCAAAATCCAGGAGGCACAGAGAACCCCTCTCAAAATTAATAAAAATATGTCAACACCGCGACATCTAATAGTAAAACTTACAAGTCTCAGAGACAAAAAGAAAATCTTGAAAGCAGCTCAGGAGAAGAGATATGTAACCTATAATGGTTAAATGTTAGATTGTCAACAGACCTATCCACAGAGACCTGGCAGGCCAGAAAGTACTGGCATGATATCTTCAGAGGGTCCATCCAAATCCTAAAGGAGAACACAGGCAGCAACCTCTTCGACCTCAGCAGCAGCAACTTCTTCCTAGAAACATCGCCAAAGGCAAGGGAAGCAAGAGCAAAAATGAACTATTGGGACTTCATCAAGATAAAAAGCTTTTGCACAGCCAAAGAAACAGTCCACAAAACCAAAAGACAACCGACAGAATGGGAGAAAATATTTGCAAATGACATATCAGATAAAGGGCTAGTATCCAAAATTATAAAGAACTTATCAAACTCAACACCCAAAGAACAAATAATCCAATCAAGAAATGGACAGACGACATGAACAGACATTTTTCCAAAGAAGACATCCAAATGGCCAACAGACACATGAAAAAGTGCTCAACATCGCTCGGCATCAGGGAAATCCAAATCAAAACCTCAATGAGGTACCACCTCACACCAGTCAGAATGGCTAAAATTAACAAGTCAGGAAATGACAGATATTGGCAGGGATGCGGAGAAAGGGGAACCCTCCTACACCGTTGGTGGGAATGCAAGCTGGTGCAACCCCTCTGGAAAACAGTATGGATGTTCCTCAAACAGTCGAAAATAGAGCCACCATAGGACCCAGCAATTGCACTACTGGGTATTTACCCCAAAGATACAAATGGAGGGATCCGAAGGGGTACGTGTACCCCAATGTTTATAGCAGCAATGTCCACAATAGCTAAACTGTGGAAAGAGCCAAGATGTCCATCGACAGATGAATGGATAAAGAAGAGGTGGTATATATACACGATGGAATATTATGCAGCCATCAAAAGGAATGAGATCTTGCCATTTGCAATGACATGGATGGAACTGGAGGGTGTTATGCTGAGTGAAATAAGTCAATCAGAGAAAGACATGTATCCTATGACCTCACTGATATGAGGAATTCTTAATCTCAGGAAACAAATTGAGGGTTGCTGGAGTGGTGGGGGGTTGGGAGGGATGGGGTGGCTGGGTGATAGACATTGGGGAAGGTATGAGCTATGGCAAGTGCTGTGAATTGTGCAAGACTGTTGAATCACAGATCTGTACCTCTGAAACAAATAATGCAATATATGTTAAGAAAAAAAAAAATAGAAGAAGATAGCCAGAAGGGAAGAATGAAGGGGGGAAATTGGAGGGGGTGACGAACCATGACAGACGATGGACTCTGAAAAACAAACTGAGGGTTCTAGAGGGGAGGGGGTTGGGTGATGGGTTAGCCTAGGGATGGGTATTAAAGAGGGCACGTTCTGCGTAGAGCACTGGGTGTTATGCACAAACAATGAATCATGGAACACTGCATCCAAAACTAATGATGTAATGTATGGTGATTAACATAACAATAAAAAATTTTAAAAAAAGATAAAAATGTATGACAATATATGCTTTCTGCCAGAAAACAATTAACCTTAAGTATGCAAAAATGTGAAAATGAAAAGAATAAAGGGAGTTACAAAATGCAAAAATAATAAAGAGAAAACTTAAGTAGTAAAATCAAAGTGGACATCAGAACAGGGAATATTATCAGGGGTACAAGGAAACATTAGTTCATAAAAGAGACCAATTTTCTAACAAGACATAATAATCTTTT
Source organism: Callorhinus ursinus (assembly GCF_003265705.2). NCBI lineage: Eukaryota > Metazoa > Chordata > Mammalia > Carnivora > Otariidae > Callorhinus > Callorhinus ursinus. The sequence goes on along the minus strand of NW_027397068.1, from coordinate 56,318,287 downwards.
TAAAAAAATATTTTATTTATTTATTTGACAGAGAGGAGACACAGGGAGGGAGAGGGAACACAAGCAGGGGGAGTGGGAGAGGAAGAAGCAGGCTTCCTGTGGAGCAGGGAGCCTGATGTGGGGCTCGATCCCAGGACCCTGAGATCATGACCTGAGCCAAAAGCAGATGCTTAACTACTGAGCCACCCAGGTGCCCCCAGGACATAATAATCTTAAGTTTTTAAATAGAACTTCAAAAAGTATGAAGCAAAATAGAATTTAAAGGAAAAAAATAGAGAAATTTGTAATTATATGTAGAACATTCAACACTTCTGTCTCAGTAATAGCAGAAGTCAGCATAAATTTAGTAAGGATATGATGACCTCAATAGTACCATTAACTATCATGACATAATTGATGTTTCTAAATACTCCACCCATCCACATCAGAATATACATTCTTCTAAAAATCATATGGAACATTCCTCAGGACAGACAACATTCTAGGAATTAAAATGAACTTTAACAATTTTAAAATAATGAAGATTCCACAAAGTATATTCTCAAAAAATAATTGAATTAAAGTATAGATCAACAATAAAAAGATATATAGGAAAATCCCAAATATTTGGTGATTAAACAGTACACTCCTAGAACTCTCAAAGGAGAGTTCTCAAGAGAAATCAGAAATTTTTTGAGTTAAATGAAAATGAAATACAATTTATTGAAATGTGTAAGATGCATCAAAAACAGTGTTTAGAGGGAAATTTATGCCATTAAATGCATATATTAGAAAAGAAGGATCTAAAATCAATAATGCAAATTTTCTAGAAAATAAAGAAACGCCATTCAACTCTAAAGTAAAAAAAATATATATAAATAAGTATAGTAATCAAGGACTTTGAAAAACATGAAAATAATAGAGAAAATCAGTGAAACCAAGAGTTCTTCTAAAAAATCAATAAAATTGATAAATCCCTATCCTGTTTAACCAAATGAAAAGGAAGACACAATATGAATAAAAATGGTGTCATTTATTGATCACATAGGAAAGAGTAGGAACAACACTATGTAATTAAATCTGACAATTTAGATTTAATGAACATTTTTTGAAAGAGCTAAACTATCAAAACTCACAAAAGGTGAAATAAATAACCTGGATAATCCTATATGTATTGTAGAAATTAAATTAGTCATTAAAAACCTTTCAAAAGAGAAAACCTCATACCCAGATTCTTTTATTAGTAAGGAAATTCTACCAAACACATAAGGAAGAATAATACCAGTTTTACACAAATACCAGCAGAAATAGAAGAAGAGGAGGACTACTTCCCCACTCATTTTATCAAGCCAGTATTATCATATTACCAAAACCAAAAAAGGACATTTCAAAAACAGAAAACTACAGACCAATATCCATAAATGACAAGAGACACAAAAATTCTCAACAACATTTAACAAAACCTAATCCAAAAACTATCTTTAAAAAAGATAATGATCAAATAGGTTCATCCAAGGAATGCAAGGTTGCTTTGATATTTAAAAATGATTCATTTTATTCATCATATTAATAGATTAATAAAGACAAACTGAATGTTTTTCTCAGTAGTTGCAGCAAATACTTGACAAAGCTCAACATTTGTAATAAAACTACCAACCAATAAAATACAAAAGAGCTTTCTTAACCTAATAAAGGGTATCTTTAGAAAAACTATCTCAAACTTCATATTTAACAGTTAGATAATGAATATTTCTCAACCCAAGTTTAAGAACAAAGCAAAATACCCTCTGTCAGTACTCCTATTATTATTGTATGGAAATTCTAGCAAATGCAATAAGGCAAGGAAAAGGAATACACATTCAGGTTATATTTTTAAGTTCAATATAAGTGTTTATAATATATAGCATCAATAAATAATCAAAATACTTTGATTTGATATTTGGAATCAAAATATCTTTTAGAATAACACGGAAATGAAATATTTGTACATTTAATTAAAAATACAGTATCTGTGTTAAGTAATTTATTAAACACTGATGAACATAAACCAAAAATTAGAAGATTATACATTTTGGATTAGAGAGTTTAGTGATATAAAAATAGCAGTTCTCAACATATAGATTCAAAGCAATTCAATGCCAGTCCAATCTTGGCAATAAAAACTGATTTGGAAAGGCACAGCTAAACACAACTAAAAAAAAATAATCAACAAAATTGGAGGTTTTGTATTACCTGATTTTAAGACTTTCTATAAAGCTACAGTAATCAGGATAGTTTGGTATTATCAAAAGTGTAGACACATAGATTAATAGAGTATAGAGACCAGGAATACACACAAATGCAATCAACTCTTGAGAAGATTTTTTGAGAAGTTGTATAGACAATTCAGTGGAGAAAAAAAAAATTTTTAACACATATCTCACATCTTATACAAAATTAATTCCAAATAGCTCATAGATCTAAATGTAAAATGTAAAGCTATAAAGCTTTTAGAAGATAACATAGGAGGAAATCTGCATGGCCTTACATTTGGCAAAGATATTTTAAGATATGAAATCAAAGGAAGGCTTCTTAAAAGAAAAAATGATAAATCAGAATTTATAAATATTAAAAAACTTTGGCTCTGTGAAAGATACTGTTAAGAGAATAAAAAGACAATCCAATGCCTGGGATGAAGTATTGCAATTCTTATGTGTGATGAGGAATTCTACCTAGAATAAAAAAGAATTATTAAAAATCTCTATCATAAATAATAATAGCCAAATAAAATGTATGCAGAGATCTGAACAGACACTTTAGAAAACACCATATATGGATAGCAAATAAGCTTATGAAAGGATGAATAAAAAAATTAAAAAAAAGAAAGGATGAATAACATCATTAATCTTTATGAAAATGCAAATGAAAATCATAATGGGATAACAGTGTACCTATATTACAATGACTAAAAGCAAACCAAGACAAAACAAGTCTGAAAATAACAAGAGCTCTTGATGATGCTGAGAAACTGGAACTCCTTTATCGCTGTGAGGAAGACAAAAATGGTACAACCATTTTGGAATGTGGTTTGGTAGTTGTTTTTTAAAAGTTACACATACACTTACCATTAGACTTAGTAATTCCACACCTACGTATTCATCCAAGTGAACTGAGAAATTACATTCACCCAAAAGTCTGTATGCAAATGTTACAGCAGTTTAATTCCATATTTGAAAAAGAAAAAGAACAATAACTAGGAATAACTCAATGTCTTTCCACAGATGAGTGATAAACACATTTAGATGGACATCCATACAATGTATTATTACTCTGCAATAAAAAGTATTTCTGGATTTACAAGAAAATATGGAAAAATTTCAAACCATCTTCCTAAGTGTAAGGAACGAGGCCTCATTATATTGTATGATTTCAATTACATGACATTCTGGGAAAGGCAAACTATAGGGACAGAAAACACATCAATAATTTCCAGGACTGGGAATGAAGGGAAGAGTTGACTACAGAGAAGCAGCAGAAGGGACTTTGGGGAATGACGTAATTATTCTGAGTGGTATTGCGGTGATAGAAACATTGCTCAATGCATTTGTCAAACTCACAGAACTGTCCACCACAAAGAGTGAATTTTATGTATGTAATTTTTTTTGAAAAAAAAATCAAATTTCACATTCAACAAATTTTAAATCCCCAAATTTTCAAATCTAAAAAATTTCAAATCACCCAGATTGACAAAATGAGGCAGAGACCAATTATGAAATGTAGCAAACTACATTACTAATTTGTTACATAACTACAGTGAAACTAGTGGGGAATAAAAAAGAACTGCCTGAAGTGACTCATGAAAGGTTTGGACTAGATACTACAAGAAAAAAAAAAAAAAAAAGTGTACCCAAATAGTAAAAAAGCTTACAGGACTTAGCAATTCTGAAACTACTATACATGTGTATTATCTTTGAAGAAATAATTAAATATACATATAATGTAAGCTAAGTTTCTTACTGTAAGAGAAATAAGCTGTAAATAAGCAATGGGAGAAATGATAGATGTTAGAGACACCAGTATGAGCACATATTTATTATTATATATAAATATCCATATGGATGGTCCAGAGATGAATAGAGATGTGCATATACGTGGTATATGATACATATATACCTTTCCTTATCCTGTATGCCAGGAGTGCTTGGAAGCAGTCTCTGTGCTAACAAAGGAGAACACTTAGCATCCATATTTTGTTGTTTTTTTAATTTAACTTTATTATATTATATTAATGTATTATACATTACATCATTATTTTTGATGTAGTAGTCCATGATTCATTGTTTGCACATAACACCCAGTGCTCCATTCAATACGTGCCCTCTTTAATACCCATCACCAGGCTAACCCATCCCCCTAACCCCCTCCCCTCTAGAACCCTCAGTTTGTTTCTCAGAGTCCATAGTCTCTCATGGTTTGTCTCCCCCTCCGATTTCCCACCCTTCATTTTTCCCTTCCTACTATCTTCTTCTGTTTTTTTTTTTTTTTTAACATATAATGTATTATCTGTTTCAGAGGTACAGGTCTGTGATTCAGCAGTCTTACACAATTCACAGCGCTCACCATAGCACATACCCTCCCCAATGTCTATCACCCAGCCACCCCATCCCTCCCACCCCCTACTACTCCAGCAACCCTCAGTTTGTTTCCTGAGATTAAGAATTCCTCATATCAGTGAGATCATTTGATACATGTCATTCTCTGATTGACTTACTTCGCTTAGCATAATACCCTCTAGTTTCATTCAAATCATTGCAAATGGCAAGATTTTTTTTTATCGCTGCATAATATTCCATGGTATATATATACCACATCTTCTTTATCCCATTCATCTGTTGATAGACATCTTGGCTCTTTCCATACTTTGGCTATTGTGGACATTGCTGCTATAAACATCGGGGTGCACGTAACCCTTAGGATCCTTACATTTGTATCTTTGGGGTAAATACCCAGGAGTGCAATTGCTTGGTCGTAGGGTAGCTCTATTTTCCACTTTTTGAGGAACCTCCATGCTGTTTTCCAGAGAAGCTGCCCAAGCTTGCATTCCCACCAACAGTGTAGGAGGGTTCCCCTTTCTCTGCATCCTCACCAACATCAGTCTTTTCCTGACTTGTTAATTTTAGCCATTCTGACTGGTGTGAGGTGGTACCTCATTGAGGTTTTGATTTGGATTTCCCTGATGCCGAGCGATGTTGAGCACTTTTTCATGTGTCTGTTGGCCATTTGGATGTCTTCTTTGGAAAAATGTCTGTTCATGTCTTCTGCCCATTTCTTTTTTTTTAAATTATTATGTTATGTTAATCACCATACATCTTAGTTTTTGATGAAGTGTTCCATGATTCATTGTTTGCGCATAACACCCAGTGCTCCATGCAGAACATGCCCTCTTTAATTCCCATCACCAGGCTAACGCATCCCCCACCCCTCCCCCCTCTAGAACCCTCAGTTTGTTTCTCAGAGTCCATAGTCTCTCATGGTTCATCTCCCCCTCCGATTTACCCCTTTCATTCTTCCCCTCCTGCTATCTTCTTCTTCTTCTACTTTTTTTAACGTAATGTATTATTTGTTTCAGAGGCACAGGTCTGGTGATTCAACAGTCTTACACAACTCACAGCACTCACCATAGCACATACGCTCCCCAATGTCTATCATTCAGGCACCCCATCCCTCCCACCCCCACCACTCCACACAAATATAGACTCAAAATGGTTGAAAGACCTAAATGTGAAACAGGAGTCCATCCAAATCCTAAAGGAGAACACAGGCAGCAACCTCTGTGACCTCAGCCGCAGCAACTTCTTCCTAGAAACATCACCAAAGGCAAGGGAAGCAAGAGCAAAAATGAACTATTGGGACTTCATCAAGATAAAAAGCTCTTGCACAACAAAAGAAACAATCAACAAAACCAAAAGACAACCGACAGAATGGGAGAAGATATTTGCAAATGACATCAGATAAAGGGCTAGTATCCAAAATCTATAAAGAACTTCTTAAACTCAACACCCAAAGAACAAATGATCCAATCAAGAAATGTGCAGAAGACATGAACAGACATTTTTCCAAAGAAGACATCCAAATGGCCAACAGACACATGAAAAAGTGCTCAACATCGCTCGGCATCAGGGAAATCCAAATCAAAACCTCAATGAGATACCACCTCACACCAGTCAGAATGGCTAAAATTAACAAGTCAGGAAACGACAGATGTTGGCAGGGATGCGGACAAAGGGGAACCCTCCTACACTGTTGGTGGGAATGCAAACTGGTGCAGTCACTCTGGAAAACAGTATGGAGGTTCCTCAAAAAGTTGAAAATAGAGCTACCATAGGACCCAGCAATTGCACTACCGGGTATTTACCCCAAAGATACAAATGTAGGGAGCCAAAGGGGTACGTGCACCCTGATATTTATAGCAGCAATGTCCACAATAGCCAAACTGTGGAAAGAGCCAAGATATCCATCGACAGATGAATGGATAAAGAAGAGGTGGTATATATATACAATGAAATATTATGCAACCATCATTATGCTGAGTGAAATGCCCATTTCTTGATTGGATTATTTCTTCTTTGGGTGTTGAATTTGATAAGTTCTTTATAGATTTTGGACAATGGCCCTTTATCTGATATGTCATTTGCAAATATCTTCTCCCATATGTTGGTTGTCTTTTGGTTTTGTGGACTGTTTCTTTGGCTGTGCAAAAGCTTTTTATCTTGATGAAGTCCCAATAGTTCCTTTTTGCCCTTGTTTCCCTTGCCTTTAGCGATATTTCTAGGAAGAAGTTGCTGTGGTGGAGGTCAAAGAGGTTACTGCCTGTGTTCTCCTTTAGAATTTTGATGGACTCCTATCTCACATTTAGATCTTTCGACCATTTTGAGTCTATTTTTGTGTGTGGTGTAAGGAAATGGTCCAGTTTCATTCTTCTGCATGTGGCTGTCCAATTTTCCAGCACCATTTTTAAGAGACTGTCCTTTTTCCATTGTATATTCTGTCCTGCTTTGTCAAAGATTATTTGACCATAGAGTTGAGGGTCCATTTCTGGGCTCTCATATTTCAGTTTTTAAATATAATTCTCTAGTTAAAGGAACCAAGACTTCTTGGAGAAATTGCTGTGGCAGGAAAGATGTAAGATGATTTTAGAATAACTTGTACAGGCAGAATGCAAGATAGTATTATAAATAAAAACAAGAATAGCAAAAACAACAATAATAATAAGGAAAAGACAATGAAAGAGAAAGAGATGAAGGAGAAGGAGGAGGAGATAATAACACAGGAGCCAACAAGAAAAAGTTTCCTCTTCTTACAACTGGCAAAATTTGATCCATAAGATAAACGACAATAGTCTTGGATTGTAACTCAAAGAATCAAATTATCCTTGAATCTGTAGTGATATAAGCAAATAATTCAGTAAATAAGTGGAGAAAAAAATAACTTGGTATTACAGAAGAATTCCAATTAACACATGTGGGAGAAATGAAGGAAATAGAAAAATCACCATTAGAACACCACAGTAATAACTGTTGCAGGCAAGATGCATTGAGGAATGCTAAGATTGGTAGGAGAAACTTAAGGAAAAATCGGAAAATTGTGTAGCCTTGAATTCTCTCTCCCAAAATATTTATTAGTTACTGTGGTGGTTTGAACATGTTTACAATTACACTGAAACGCCTTCCTTCAGGAGGTGAGTTTAATTTCCTCCCCTTGAATGAGGGTTGGACTTAGCTACTTGCTTCTAATAGAGTGCAAGTGAAGAAGAAAACAAAACAAAACAAAATAAAACAAAAACTTTACATTGAGGAAGAGATATCTAACAGATACTGCCCTAACCAAGAGATCAAGAGTAACATCACCAGTAGTAAAAATGATGATATCATGTATTTCCTGATGCAACATGATCAGAGGGACATATCACCTCCATACTCTGCTTCCTCAAAATCCATATGCTCAGTCTAATCATGAGAAAACATCAGACAAAACCAAATCGAAGGACATTTTACTAAACCAATTCAGAGTACTTTAAAAATGTCAGGTCATGAAAAAGAAAGATGGACAAATTGTCACAGATTTGAGGAAATAATGCTTAACAACTATATGCAATGTGATATCTTAGATTTGGTCTCGAAACATTAAGATAGAAGACACGTAAGTGGAAACACTGGGAAAATCTGAATAATGTCTATAGGTAGTAGTATTGTATCAATGTTAGTTACTTAGTCTTTACTATAGTACCATGGTTGGGTAGAATGTTAGCTTTAGGGGGGGCTGGTAAGGGACTAGGTGAAGGATTTGTGGGACTACCTTTACAATCTTTGCTATCTTCTCTAAATCTAAATTTATTTCAAAATAAAAAGTTAAAAACTAAATTGTACACTTAAGTTTTCCAGAATTATGTTGAAGAAAATGCAAAATATATCATCACAGAAGCAATGTTTCAGATATACCTGCCTAATATATAAAATCAAGTGTTTATTGGAAGTGGGTATAGAATCATACAGAGTATATAACGGTTATGTATTTTGTTACGCATCCTTTTTTAATTTCATTTCGGGACTGTTGATTACAATATGCAAATTATCAAGGGAACATATGATAAGGAAATAAAATGACAGAAACTGGCCATTTTCAAAATGTATTTTTCCAAAATATATCTTGCAATAGTATGTGAGAAATACACAATTAAACTGAGTTATTTATTGTGCTTTAAAGAAGAAAAATTTACTAGCCTTCCTTCTCAATACACACTGACAATTATCTATGTGAGCCCTTGAGTATTAAGAACAATTACTGCATTAGGTTGGTTCAACATCTGCAAATCAATCAACGTGATACAATATATTAACAAAAGAGAGAACAAGAATCATATGATCCTCTCAATAGATGCAGAAAAAGCATTTGACAAAGTACAGCATCCTTTCTTGTTCAAAACTCTTCAAAGTATAAGGATAGAGGGTACATACCTCAATATCATAAAAGCCATCTATGAAAAACCTACAGCAAATATCATTCTCAATGGGGAAAAGCTGAGAGCTTTCCCCCTAAGGTCAGGAACGCGGCAGGGATGTCCACTATCACCACTGCTATTCAACATAGTATTAAAAGTACTAGCCACAGCAATCAGACAACAAAAAGAAATCAAAGGCATCCAAATTGGCAAAGAAGAAGTCAAACTCTCACTCTTTGCAGATGATATGATATTTTCTGTGGAAAACCCAAAAGACTCCACCCCAAAACTGCTAGAACTCATACAGGAATTCAGTCAAGTGGCAGGATATAAAATCAATGCACAGAATCAGTGGCATTCCTATATACCAACAACAAGACAGAAGAGAGACAAATTAAGGAGTTGATCCCATTTACAATTGCACCCAAAACCATAAGATACCTAGGAATAAATCTAACCAAAGAGGCAAAGGATCTGTACTCAGAAAACTATAAAATACTCAGGAAAGAAATTGAGGAAGACACAAAGAAATGGCAAAACTTTCCATGCTCATGGATTGGAAGAACAAACATTGTGAAGATGTCAATGCTACCTAGAGCAATCTACACATTCAATGCAATCCCCATGAAAATACCATCCACTTTTTTCAAAGAAATTGAACAAATAATCCTAAAATTGGTATGGAACCAGAAGAGACCCCGAATAGCCAGAGGAATGTTGAAAAAGAAAAGCAAAGCTGGTGGCATCACAATTCCGGACTTCCAGCTGTACTACAAAGCTGTCATCATCAAGATAGTATGGTACTGGCACAAAAACAGACACATAGATCAATGGAACAGAATCGAGAGCCCAGAAATGGACCCTCAACTCTATGGTCAACTAATCTTTGATGAAGCAGGAAAGAATGTCCAATGGAAAAAAGACAGTCTCTTCAACAAATGGTGTCAGTAAAATTGGACAGCCACATGCAGAAGAATGAAACTGGACCATTTCCTTACACCACACACAAAAATAGACTCCAAATGGTTGAAAGACCTCAATGTGAGACAGGAGTCCATCAAAATCCTAAAGGAGAGCACAGGCAGCAACCTCTTCGACCTCAGCTGCAGCAAATTCTTCCTAGAAACATTGCCAAAGGCAAGGGAAGCAAGGGCAAAAATGAACTATTGGGATTTCATCAAGATAAAAAGCTTTTGCACAACAAAAGAAACAGTCCACAAAACCAAAAGACAACCGACAGAATGGGAGGAAATATTTGCAAATGACATATCAGATAAAGGGTTAGTATCCAAAATTATAAGGAACTTATCAAACTCAACACCCAAAGAATAAATAATCCAATCAAGAAATGGACAGACGACATGAACAGATATTTTTCCAAAGACGTCCAAATGGCCAACAGGCACATGAAAAAGTGCTCAACATCGCTCGGCATCAGGGAAATCCAAATCAAAACCTCAATGAGGTACCACCTCACACCAGTCAGAATGGCTAAAATTAACAAGTCAGGAAAGGACAGATGTTGGCAGGGATGCGGACAAAGGGGAACCCTCCTACACCGTTGGTGGGAATGCAAGCTGGTGCAGCCACTCTGGAAAACAGTATGGAGGTTCCTCAAAAAGTTGAAAATAGAGCTACCATAGGACCCAGCTATTGCACTACTGGGTATTTACCCCAAACATACAAATGTAGGGATCTGAAGGGGTACGTGCACCCCATTGTTTATAGCAGCAATGTCCAAAATAGCTAAACTGTGGAAATAGCCAAGATGTCCATCGACAGATGAATGGATAAAGAAGAGGTGGTATATATACACAATGGAATATTATGCAGCCATCAAAAGGAATGAGATCTTGCCATTTGCAACAACGTGGATGGAACTGGAGGGTGTTATGCTGAGTGAAATAAATCAGAGAAAGACATGTATCATATGACCTCATTGATATGAGGAATTCTTAATCTCAGGAAACAAACTGAGGGTTGCTGGAGTGGTGGGGGGGTTGGGAGGGATGGGGTGGCTGGGTGATAGACATTGGGGAGGGTATGTGCTATGGTGAGCTGTGTGAATTGTGGAAGACTGTTGAATCATGGGTCTGTACCTCTGAAACAAATAATGCGATATATGTTAAGAAAAAAAAAAGAAGAAGGTAGCAGGAGCGGAAGAATGAAGGGGAGTAAATCGGAGGGGGAGATGAACAATGACAGACGATGGGCTCTAAAAAACAAACTGATGGTTCTAGAGGGGAGGGGGTTGGGGGATGGGTTAGCCTGGGGATGGGTATTAAAGAGGCCACGTTCTGCATGGAGCCCTGGGTGTTATGTACAAACAATGAATCATGGAACACTACATCAAAAACTAATGATGTAATGTATGGTGATTAACATAACAATAAAAAAAATTAAAGAAAATAAAAATAAAAAGATTTACAACCAAAAAAAAAAAAAAGAACAATTAATGCACTGCACCGTCCCACAAATATTCAGTTTCCCTGCAGTATGGATAGAAAGATGTAGCTGCCTGTCCTAAAAATAGATAGATGTAAAGCTGTTAGTGCATGTGTGTGCAATTTTTGTTTGCTTGGTATGTAGAGTGTGAAAGGTAAGGCAAGTCATGAATATATTTCTTTTGCTTATATGCCAATCTGTAGCAGTAGTGATATATTAGTTTTAAGAAAGTCTGTCCTTTTCCAACAATGTCAAGAAATTCATATAGATAGGTACATACATATTATACATATATATATGTATAAAATATATAGTTTGGGGAAAGCTTTTTTTTCATCTTCAAAATACATTATATTTCAGGCTCCACTGCTGTATAGATAAAGATTTTTATGAACACAGGGTATATTGTTCTCCATTTCAATATGCTGTGTAATTTAAAATGTTAAAATTATTTTAATATTTATTTTTAAATATTCGATGATTCATTCATTCAATAGACAATTATTGGTTGCTAGCTTTTGGTATTTGTTTTTTTTTAATTTTATTATGTTATATTAATCACCATACATTACATCATTAGTTTTTGATGTAGTGTTCCATGATTCATTGTTTGTGTATAACACCCAGTGCTCCATTCAGTATGTGCCCTCTAATACCCATCACCAGGCTCACCCATCCCCCCTGCCCCTTCCCCTCTAGAACCCTCAGTTTGTTTTTCAGAGTCCATAGTCTCTCATGGTTCATCTCCCCCTCCGACTCCCCCCCTTCATTTTTCCCTTCTTACTATCTTCTTTTTTTTTTTTTTTTTAACATATAATGTACTCTGTGTTTCAGAGGTACAGGTCTGTGATTCAACAGTCTTACACAATTCACAGCGCTCACCATAGCACATACCCTCCCCAATGGCCATCACCCAGCCACCCCATCCCTCCCACTCCCCACCACTCCAGCAACCCTCAGTTTGTTTCCTGAGATTAAGAATTCCTTTTGGTATTTGAAAAGGAGTTTGGACTTCACGTACATTGTAGACAAGTTGAAAATGGGAGAGGCATGCATTTGTAGGAAAATTTTCATGCTTGTGAAGCACAAAGGAGTGGAAGATCACTGAGAGGAAAAGATACCATAGGTGAAAACCATTTCTATTTAATACAGATAAAGCAGCATTTCTCAAACTTCAGTATAATTGCAAATGATCTTGGGGCCCTGCTGCGGGCCCTACGTTTGGCATTTCTACTCAAATGATGCCAAGGCTGGTGGTATGTAGGCCACAGTTTGAATAGCAGGGCTGCAGCATACACATGGTTATAGATGCCCAAAATCAGCCTCCAGAACACTGACAGCAGGACACCCAAGCTTTTCCTACAAAGGCAAGAGAATAGAAATGCATAAAGAGAATGGATAACCCCATCAGGGTATATGCTCCACACGAAAAGGGGGTTCTGTCTGTATTGTTTGTTTCTGCTTTGATTCTGGTGCCCGTAACAGTGCTTACAAATGAGAGGTATTCAATAATCATTTTTTGAGTAAGTGGTTAATTTAAATGTATTATCATATGGAAGACAGGAAATCATCTCCCATGTAATGATTGTACATCCTTATATTTTAAAATTATGGAAGTCAAATATGAAAGTCAGATTTTATTAGAGTTAATAGGAGGTTGAAAGCATAGGACAGAATCTTATAACAATATGTAAGAACTAATTAATAAGCAAACAGACAAAGCTTCTGAGATGATAAAATTTTTCGACATGGGAAAGCCTAATTAATTTCCAACCAGGAAAAAGGATGTTAACAATTTGGGGGTAAGGAAGCATTAATAGGCCCCAACTACAAAAAGAACAATGTGAAAGTTTTCTTTTTATTTGTACTTTAAGGAGAATGTGTGTGTGATTATGTAGACAGTTGCTTTTTCTAAGTTCTTTTCTTAGATATCTTCAGGAAATTGTCTACATCAGGATATGTCTACATCAGGTTGATTGAAATAATTTACTTAAAGCAATAAGTAAAATGCCTGGCACATAATAATTTTTCAACAAATTATCATTATTATTGATAACAACAATTCAGTAAAATAATATGAAATAATTCCGTGAATGGATAAATAGGTAACTTATAAGGGGTCCTCGAAAGGGCAAGGTATTTGGAGGAAAGACATTTGAGTCTTTGTTTCTTTGCTAGTGAATTGTGTGAACTTGAGCAAGCCCACATGTTTTGGATATTAAACAAGAAGGGGAAAGGTTTTATAATTTCTGTGGTGCTAAACAAATATGTTTGTATAGGCATAGAAAAATAGAAAATGTTTCTTAATATTTTAAATTTCATGACATTCATGCCAATCTCTGAAGATTTACCGAAAATCATACTGAGTCCAAAATATATTATGCTAGAGCCTTCATGTGCAGGCTTAACAGGTTCAAAATCTCACTGCCAAAGAGTGTTAAAGCTCGAAAAATCTTCAAGAAAATTTAGGAGTGAATGTGAAACTGCATGGAGGGCACATGAAGGAGTATAGGTTGCACTTACATGTCTGGTTTTATGAAGGTATAAATCTTCCATTATTTTGCCCGCTAAAGGACAGATGGCTGCCCTAAAATGGAATCTGGATGCAGCATCCACATACTGAATGTCATTATACACAGCAACAGCTGTGTTTAGCATATCCTTCATTTGAATTCTAGTTCAGAGGAAAGACAAAAAAATCATAGCCTGTCTATTATCACCAGGCACTATGTCCAAATGATAAAAACAGAAGGCTTTTCTAAGGAACTAAAATTTAAGGAAAGCATAGCCATATTTGTTAGGAAATGCAAGGTTGGAAAAATGACTAGTCCTGGACCTGTGAACTATCCTGTGTTAAATTGTACTCAGGAATTAATCACTCAAGTCCAAGGGAACATAAGAAAGGACATGGAAGATTAAAAAAAAAATGGCATAAAACAGAAAACAGGAGAAAACACTTGCTCTGTATGAAATTTTCAAATCTTTTTCATTGTGTTCATTCAAATCCAGTTGATACCCATGAGAATGAGAGCAAAACTCCGAATTAGCTCAAGCTGCCCTAAGAAAATACTACAGACTGTGTGGCTTAAATAACAGAAATTTATTTTCTCATAGTTCTTGAGGCTAGAAGTTCAAGATCAAGGTCTGACAGCATCACATTCTGGTGTGGTTCTCTTCGTGCCTTGCAGAGGGTATCTTCATGCTGTTGTCTCACATGCCCGTGGGGCTGCAAGGTTGTGGCGGGGAGAGAAAGATCCAGTACTGGTGTCTCTTCTTAAAAAGGATGCTAATCCTATGAGATCAAGGCACAAGCTTATGACTTCATTCAATCCTAATTATTCCCTAAAGGCCCTATTTCCAAATACAGTTACATTGGGAGTTAAAACTTCAATATATGAATTTTGGTGGAAACATCATTAAGTATACAGCAAGCTCCTAAAAAAATAATATGGTAAGATGCATGGCTGTGCATTTTTATAACTCAGTACTTTTCCTTCTGAAATTGCTTTGTATTATGTTGTGGACAACTTGGTAGGCAAGGGCTCTGACCACCACCAAGTATCAAGTCTGCATCCTAAAGTACATGCCCACATAACTAAACTGCATGACCTTAGGCTGGTCACCTCTCCAAGTCTGTTTGTTATTTGCAAAATGAGGACAATACTAATGATATCTAAGCTAAGAAGTTTCTGATAGGTATGTACAACAAGCATTAATTAACAACAGATCTTATGAAACAAAACTGCCCTGAAAATAAAATTTCCCTTAAAATTAATTTTCCTTAAAATTCCATTAAAACATTTTTTTAGATGATAACATTTTGAACAGATAATTTCCCAAGAACTTTTTACAAATATTTTGGATCTTGGGGCGCCTGGGTGGCTCAGTCAGTGGCTCAGCTGAAGCATCTGCCTTTGGCTCAGGTTATGATTCCAGAGTCCTGGGATAGAGCCCTGCATCCGGCTCCCCACTCTGTGGAGAACCTGCTTCTCCCTTCCCCTCAGCCTGCTGCTCCCCCTGCTAGTGCTCTCTCTCTCTCTCTCTCTCTCTGTAAAATAAATAAATAAAATCTTAAAAAATAAAACAAACCCCCCAAAAGAAGTATTTTGGATCTTTCCAAACTTTAAAAATATTTCTTGAAAAAGATATTTTAAATATGCATGTTCTTGTTGGCAATAATGATTGATAAAGATTTATATGAAGAAATAATTTATATGCAGAATAAATACTTAAAGTTTTTATTTTATTTTTTGTTTATTTTTTGGTGTGGATTAAATGCATCATGAATGCATGAATGGAAAATGATGGGTGCTACAGATGTAAAAGGAATAATAATAACTGGCAATTTTATGAAGTTCTATAATAAGTCCAACTTAAAAATGGCTAAAATAAGACATGGTGAGGTTATTAAACAAAGCCTCACAGCTAGTAAGCCATAGAGGCAGGATTTGAAACCAAGGGATATGGCCCTGATGCCAACTGATTAAGTAGTTATAATAGGTTATTTGGAAGATTGAACTGGCCACTCTAGTATGACTTCACTGTATTCAAGAGTTTTGATGAGGTTACTAAAGCAGTTCCAGAAATGTGATTGCCAGCATAATCAGAGGCGATTCATTTCTTGGGGCCTGATATGCTCATAAAACAGAACGCATTCATTTAAGAAGAATATCAGTTTATTAATTACAATAAAGAATAACTAGGGGTAACCTAAATTCTATGTTGGCTGAACAGCAAATCTCTCTGTCTCACTTGCTCTTGTTTTATTGGTGGATCTCTAGTATTGTCATTGAATTTTGATGCCTGGGTTTTTATTCTGAGGACATACCCATTAAATAGTCATTTTTACCCATTTTGACTTTTTAGGGCTCTCTCTCTCTCTTTTTAAGATTTACTTATTTATCTGAGAGAGAGAAAGAGAGCACAAGCAGGAGGGGCAGAGGGAGAGGGAGAGAGAATCTCAAGTAGACCCCATGCTGGATGTGGAGCCTGATGCAGGGCTTGATCTCCGGACCCTAAGAACAAGACCTGAGGCCAAACCAGAGGGATGCTTCAGGAACTGAGCCACCCAGGGCTTTCTTTTAGCTGCTTAGTGTTATAGGCACACTGATGCATATCCATTTTTATAATTGAATATAGCTCACCTTCTAATGATTTAACATTTTTTTTCCTTTGAACATAATACTCTCTATTTTGTTAGAGTTCAGTTTTTTTAGTTATAATAAAACCTAGTTGCATCTTTTTGAGATCATAATGTATTTCTCTTTAGTAGTCATAAATGCCCCCTACATTTCTCAGCCCCACATTTATAAATAAGCTCTTGAGGTTTTTTTTTTTTTTTTTTTAAGGTTTTATTTATATATTTGAGACAGAGAGTAAGCGAGCAAGAGAGCACAAGCAAGGGGAGTGGCAGAGGGCAAGGGGGAGGCAGGCTTCTGGCCCAGCAGGGATCCTGATGCAGGGCTCCATCCCAGGACCCTGAGATCATAACCGACTGGAAAGCAGATGCTTAACCAACTGAGCCACCCAGGCACCCTAGCTCTTGAGTTTCTTATCATTGTCTCATCTTGTCAATTATTTAAAGGTTTTATTAGCTTACTGATCAGAAAGAAATAAGACATTACCAGAGGACTCCAGTTTTTCCAGGGAAGACTAAAGGAGTAGTGACCAATATATATTGTCAAGGTGGTTAGTTAAATAATTTCTTGGAAAACAAATGTGATTTTTTGGGGGGAAAAAAAGACAAACTTTGAGTTCAGTTAGTGTTATGATTTAAATTTTTCAAAATATGTACACGTGTTAGAGTGACTGGTCAAGTTAGGGGTCTCTAATCATAATAAAATGTGTATTAAATAAACAAATCAAAACATCTTCTTGAAAGTAATTGAGAAACATGTTAATGAATTTTCTCCTTTAATTAAAACACTGATCAAATAGCTTACAGTTCTAGCTGCTGTGGTAATCCTTGACATTAAAATAAAAAATAAGGTGTGGTTTCATCCTTGTCAAGCTCTCATTAAGTGGAACAAGAGACAGACGTGATAGTAACGATTAAGTTCTGATTTTGGTTCCTAAACTTTATCAGTTCTTATCACCCATCGACTAGGTGGCTTCTCTCGGAGTGTTCTTAGACTTAGAGAAATAAAGCAGTGAAAAGAAATGGGAAGGCTGGGAAAATGGGGCGAGACAAGTGTGTCATGTTCTATGTGAAATGAAACTTTCAGGTTTCAGATTAGCTTTTTCCGTGGACAATTTAAAACATAGAATAAAACAATGGTAAAATGAACTCTCTGGAGCCAGTACCCAGCTGAAACCATCATTTCTTTGTTTCGGACTTCTATATTTCTATCCATGTTTATTGGTATCTTCTATTATTTTGAAACAAATATCAAATATTATTCAATTCACAACTATTTCAATAAGCTTTTCTAAAATAAAAGTACACTTTAAAAAACAGATATCCATGATTAATATATCATCCCCAACAACCCAATAATATCTGTCTTGATATTCTCCAATAGACAACATTCAAATTTCCTAATTATTTCATTTTTTTAATGGATTAAGATCCAAACATTGTGTTTAGTAAACATACCCTTAAATATTTTAATATGTAATTTATCCTACCCTCTTTCTCTTTTCCTTTCAAAATATTGTTTTAAAGAGATCATGCCATGGGTTCTGTAGTTTTATAATTTCTCACTTTCTGTTTTTTGTTGATGGAGTCCTTCTGGCACTTAAAGGAAAACAAGCAAAACCAAAAATGTTTCTCTGTCCCTACATTTCATGAACACTGGTAGATAGTTCAAGAGGTTTGATATGATTTAATGTAGAGTTTTGGGGAAGGATTTTTTATGTATGGTGGTGTGTACTTTTTATCAACAACCACATGATATCTAGTTGTTTCTGTTTTTGTGTGGTTACAGTGACTATTGAGAAACTTGCTATTATGCTTTTTTAACTTTTTAATTAGGTATTTGTAAAATGGTGATATTCTAGTACTATCATTTCTTTTTTTTTTTAAAGATTTATTTATTTATTTGAGAGAGGGAGAGAGAGAGAACATGCACATTGGGGTAGGGACAGAGGGAGAGAATCTTCAAGCAGATTGCCTGCTGAGTGTGGAGCCCAAACTCCATCTCAGGACCCATGAGTTGATGACATGGGCAGAAACCAAGAACTGATGCTTAACTGACTGAGCCACCCAGGTGCCCCTCATTTCTCTTTTTATTAGCTGGATTACTTTTATGGAGAAAAACTAGTCCTCCTCATCTATTTGGTCACCCTGAGGTACAGTTCATAAAGAAAGACAAGAAATGCTTGATTCTTTCCCTTATTCACCAGTTTTTAGAATGAGGAGTCACCCTGTAACATCTTCAAAATAAAGAAGTTTTTTATTTGTGTTTTTATAATTTTGAATTAAAATTCATAACACTTAATGTGCCTCAAACTATTACTATTATAATTTTATTAAATTAAAACTTTTCTACATATTATCAACATACACCTCTTCAGGTTGATTACTGAGTCTTTTTGACAACACTGGAGCAGTTTTTGGTGGCTTGGTTCATCTTTTCAACATCCTGCCTCAGAACTGGGCCATATCTCCAACAAGTACAAGTTCCTATGGTATATAAAGACATAGCCTTTGTTCTTGGTTCTTGATGGCAACTGATTTGTTCCCTGTTTCTTGGCCTTTTCAGTGGTTAGAGTAAGAAAACTTTTCTGTAAGAGAAATTACATCACAGATTCATACTTATATTCTTGACTAAAGTATAATAATTTTAGCATTTTACCTAACTTCTTTTATCTGTATTAATTTTTTTTTCTTTTTGGTTAAAAATCTTGGTTCTTAATGACTTTAAATAATTACTTGGTTTATATGTTACATACATATAGTAGTTTATGAAAAATGATACCAAAATTATGACCCAAAATATGCTTTTACTGAAAATAGTTCTAGATTCATTTGTAGTTCTTTTTGTTCATAGTTTATATTTTCTCACTAGATATTACAGTCGATTTACTATGTTTTCAGATCACTTGGAATAATTTCTTTCTGCCTAGTTAAGCTATCAACCCAATGAAAATTTCAGTTTATTTGCTTTTATATCTTTTGATGTTGATTTAAATTTGTAGTTAAGTATTTTTTATTCAAGTATAATTAGCCTACAGTGTTATATTAGTTTCAGGTGTACAACACAATGAAGAAATGTATTTATGTAAAATATTTACATGTTCTAATATAAAATCTAAAAAATAATTTCTATGATGTTGGGTTGATAAATAAATAAAGCCCAGTCAGAAAAGGTCAGAAAAGTCTAGCTATATTGAACCTGACTATTTATACTCCACCTCTCATGAATAAATAACACTATCATTAACTGTATGATTTAGGCTTTCATTTAAAAAAAATAAGAAAATACGAATATATTTGATTTTATGCAGAACTTTCTTAGATAAGTATTACTAAACTGTATACATTTTCTCTTTCTTGCTTTTTCACATGGATAGCTATGTAATGCTCTGTTATGTGAATGAGTTCTACTTTATTCAACTGATGCATATAGATGGACATTTGGGTTGTTTCCAGGCTTGTCAATATAATTTCTTCCCTAGGAGATTCTCCACAGTGTGTCTTTCCCTAGAAGAAAATTTTAACTGTTGAGTTGTGTGAGTTCATAGCACCCAGGAATCTCAGCAACAACTTTACTTGACCTCACTTGTACTTTTCCTTGCACTGAACTACATTTAAACTTCCCCTAAGATTGGCTTACTAAATTATCCATTGAGTACCTTTGAGTGATTTATGGGTTTTCTATCTCTCAAGGCGCTAGAAACCTCTTTACATACTTTCCACTTTGTCCTGTAAAGAAGCTGATACCATAAAGGTCTTGGTTATATTTGTGTCTTTTTTTTCCCCATTTACTCATACCTTGTCACTAGTGTTGTTGTTGTTGTCCATGAGTATTTGTTTTTGTTATCTGAGTTGCTTAGTTATTTCTGGGAGAATTTGTAGAAATTCAAAATTACCACCATCTCTCCTGAATGCTATATTTTATACCAATATAATATGGTATATATTATA
Source organism: Callorhinus ursinus (assembly GCF_003265705.2). Lineage (NCBI taxonomy): Eukaryota > Metazoa > Chordata > Mammalia > Carnivora > Otariidae > Callorhinus > Callorhinus ursinus. Next base: position 56,297,798 of record NW_027397068.1, on the reverse strand, counting down.
TCATATGATATATGATTTATAGAATATATGATTTTTTAATTATATGTATATGAAAATCTTTGTAGAATATAATTTTTACCTCATTGTAAAAATGGTTGTTATTTAAAAAATATTCTTCATGCTAAAAAGAAATTCTTCATGCTAGTGTTTTGCCTACTTATGACTAAGACTAACTTTAATGTCTCCTTTATTCTCTATAAAATGAGCCATGAAAATGACAAAAATATGTTTTCAATGACAAAAACATGTTTTTGAATCATTTGCTTTTCATTCAAAAACTGCCATGTCCAAATGTGTTTATGATAGATAATTAAATAAGGTTACTCAGCAAACATGGGAAACATTGAAGAACTTCAAATATGCTTTAAATTCTATTTCTATTTATTTTTATATACAATATCAGTTTTTTACTTTTTGAAAGCCAAAGTGCTGTTTAGATCTAAAATTGTGCTATGAATTTTGGATCTGAAAGCAAATTTAATCAGTCAATGCATATTTTAAGAACTTATGTTAGTGTGAGAACATATATCTTCTTATTCCCAGATGATAGCTCCTTCATCATACAAAACATAATCCATCTCTTACAATATAAAATCCAATTTAATTGACTGAATGACAAATTGGTTTAGTTGTTATTATTAAGTAGTTTTTAATAAGTCCCATCGTGTGAGTGACCATATGCCAGGTATTCAAAGTGTGTTTTCTCTGTAAGCATGTATTACCATTTCATCTCCTTTGAAACTCTTTAAAAGCCCCTTATACAATTGTGGGTTGTTTTGTTGTTGTTGTTGTTGTTGTTTTGAGGTGACATTGCATGAAGTGTTAGTGAAGGGAAAAACACAGTATAAAAACACTATAAAAACTAAATTCAGTACCCCAAGATGTACCCTAAGATACTTTGAAGCTACCTTAATAAAAACTAAATGCACAGGACTTAATTACCTGCAATATAGCAAAATAAGTAACCTGAAAAAAACTCAATAAAGAACACCAAGAAATCATAAATAAAATGCAATAAATCACATTTCAAACACACAAAAAAATCCCTAGTGGCCAAAAATAAAGAAGGAACAGAAAATAAAGTGGGTAATCAGACACTACTTTTGTGAATCTTGGTAACAGTAAAAGTTGAGCATTAAGAGGTCCATTAGAAAGAGACCAGTCAGGCTGGAGCTCTGTAATTGAGTCTCCTATGTAAAAGAGCATGTTCAAACTGTCATTCCTTTAATTCAGTACTGGAGTAGAAAATTTTTATAAAGCCAAAGTAAAACTACAAAGAATTATCAACTATAGCTTGAATTCTGAATGGGGTAAAAATACTCGTAACTCATATTTTTAGCTAAAAGAAGCATATCTTCATGCAAATCTGGTGTTTGAATTTATGTAGTATATATTCTTAGGAATTTTTAAGGCAATAAATTTTCTACATTTTGACAAATCTTAGAAAAACTACAGAACTCATAAAGACAAAAACAATATTTGAATATGGCCAGAAAAATATCCCCCACACACATTTTTGTACACTGACAGCATACTTTTTAAATAACAACAGTAATTGCCAGAGTGCAAAAAATCCTATATTGAACATGATGACACAGAAATATCAGTCAACATAGAATTTTAAAATCATGCATGAAATAATTTAAGAATGCAGCCAAAACAAAGACATTTTCAGGCAAACAAAAACAGAGATTTATTACTAAAAGACCCTTATGTAGGAACTCCATTGTGTACTTTGGATGGAGGAAATTAAAACCAGAGGAAGAACTAAGATGTAAGATGATCAGTTAACAACAACAAAAAAATTGTAAACATATGTGTAAAACTAAACCAAGTTTGACTAAATGGAACAAGAATATGGTTACTTTTGCAGGTAAAAATAAGGTAGAACTAAAATAGTGGCTTATGGTACTATGCAAGTTGCAAGAGAGTTAATTGAAATTAAAGAATTCTAATGTTTTAGTATTGTTCAAGAGAATAATATAGAAAAATATTAACTATAAACTTGCTAAAATGATAGGGATATTAAAGAATTAGAGGTAATAATTTAAAATAATTAAAATATAATGTCCAAAGCACTAGAGGAAGAAGAATGATAAATCCAAAATGAGGCAGAAATGGAATGAGGTATGGGAAACAATATGGAGAAGGCAGAGTAAATAGCAAGAACAAAGCAAGATATTAATATAAATTCAAATATTATCAAGAATTACAGGAAGTGTTAATGTACCTAATTCACCACTTAAAAATTTTGGAAAGAATTTTTAAAAGTCTATCTCTGTATTCTTCATGTGAAACACACTTAAAATATACACTGAAACATTAGGATAAGGGAATACCTATGCATAATGTATAGTATATCAAAATATAATAATATTCCTAAGTAGCAAATAACATTAAATAAAAGAAGATCAGGTAAAATGGACAACAAAGCAAAACTATCACTAAATATAAAGATCACTACATACATGAAAAATATAATTCATTGGGAAGAAACAGCAATTCTAAATTTGTTGCCACAAAATAACATAACCTTAAATATATATAAAGCAAAAATGAATATGGTTATTGAGAATTTTGAAATTCACCAATCTTGTGGGAGATTTTAACACCTTTCTTCAAGTAACAGGTTGATCATGCCTTTTGAGGATACGGATGCCTTAAACAGCATTAGTAATGAGCTTGACTTAAGGGCTATGTATAGGATTCAGGAATCTAGCAATTCAGAAATTCTCATGCTTAAGAGCACATGGAATTTTTAAGAAAATTTACCATATGCTAGTCCATAAGACATGTTTCAAACTTTAAAGGATCATTATTGTGAGAAGGGCTTTCTCTGACAGCAGTGTAATTGAGATATAAGTAAAAATAACTGATAATGAAAATGTAAAGATATGCTCTTGAATAAATCATGAGTCAAAGAAGGAATAATATGGAAATTAGAAACATTAGAATTTGAAAATACTTAAGTATAAACATTAATAAAAAATAGCATAGAGCTAAATTAGCAGGATCCAGGGGAAATACATAACTGAAAATGATATTTATGGCACAGATGTTAAACTTAAGAAGAAAAAAGAAAGAAAAATGAAGTAAATGTCACATTTAAGAGTTTTGAAAAAAAGATTATAGACTAAAACACAAAAAATGTCACAACAGGTAATAAGATAAAGCAGAAGTCAATTAAATAAGACAAAAAAAAAAAGATACAATAGAGAATTTAAAGCCAGTGTTTGAACTGATAATGCTCATACTATTGATAAAACCCTGGTGAGATGGAGAGAGAGAGAAAGTGGAAGTAATACAATTATTAAAAATTAGAGATAAAACTATAAGTGGAGAATAATAAACTAATAAAAAGTGAATACTAGTAATTACTTTAGAACACTTAACTAGAAACATGACAAAAGGACTATTTCTTAGTAAAATGTAACCAAGCAAATTTGGCTTAAGATGAATTAATAAACATCCATATATCTACAAATATATAAAAGAATTTGAATTAGTATCTGAATTGAGAGAGAAAGAGAGAGAAAAGATATTTGCCCCAGATAGTTTTGTTGATGAATTTCACCAAGTTTAAGAAAAAGATGGTGCCAGTGTTAAAGTATTGCTGACCATGGGAGAAAGGAAAATTATAGGCTTATCTTACTCATGGACATAGGATGCAATGCAAAAATTTTTTAAAAGAGAAAAAAACCAAATGTAGTAAAATGTAAGCAAATGTAGAAAGCATAGATTGCTTGCCTTTTGAAATATCCACTAATGAGTTTATCACATTAAAAAATTAAAGAAAAGGCGTGCAGTTATCCCAGTAACTCAGAAAAAAACAGAGAATGAAATTCAAAACCAACAAAAAAACTAAACACAGAAGAATCCAACCATGCTGGCTCCCTGATCTAGCTCTTCTACCTTCCAGAACTGTGAGAAATGTCTGCTGTTTAAGCCACACACACACACACACACAAACACACACACACAAAAGGTGTATGAGAATGTCCTCAGATTTCAAAACATACTCTAAAGTTATGTAACCAAGATATTGTTTAGTCAGCTAATGGTTAAAGACCAGTGGAACTAAATAGAATATAGATACTAGTCTATCGGGGCTCCTGGGTAGCTTAGTCATTAAGCGTTTGCCTTCTGCTCAGGTCGTGATCCTAGGGTGCTGGGATCGAGCCCCATGTCGGGCTCCCTGCTCCACGGGAAGCCTGCTTCTCCCTCTCCTGCTCCCCCTGCTTGTGTTCCCTCTCTCGCTGTGTCTCTCTCTGTCAAATAAATAAATGAAATCTTTAAAAAAAAAGATACTAGTCTATTATATATGACAAAATGACATGAGAGAGGTGAGGAAATGGTAGACACAATTAAAAAGTCCTAAACAGTTGGTTCTCTATGAACAAATAAAACTGAATCCCCAATTTAGACAACACATAAAGACCAATGTGTGAGTATTGGAGAATCTGTTTTTTTATGACCATTGGTGAAGAAATGTATTATAAACCATATACAAATTATGCTTAACTACATTAAAAATTAAAATTCTTGTGCAACGAAGGGAAACAACTATGTTACAGGCGGGGTGGGGAATCTGCAATGTACGTAACTCTTCTAAAGTTAATACAGATTATATTAGGGACACTTTAAGATCAGTAAGAAAACTATCCAGCCCATAAGTAGAAAGGTAAGCAAGTAATATTAAGAGACAACCCAGCAAGGATAAACCTGAATAGCCAATAAAATATGAAATGGAATTTCACTAATAATCAGGAAAATCTGAAGTACAAAGACAAGGTAACTTTCATGCTTATGAAATTGATAGCCTAGTATTACAGAAAACTTCTTGTGATACATGGGAATGTTAATTGCTTTAATCACTTGGAAGGACCTGATTATTGATGTTAGAAAGACCTGTGTTCAGGGGTACTGGCCTTCACACCTCTGGGGGACAGTTCAGAAGATAATATCTTAATGCCATATGTTGTTAAGCTCAGTCTCTTTACTGGAATATACACACATTTGGGTGAATTCTCTGGTTATTTAATATTTCACACAAAAAAAGATGGAACTACTAAATAGTCGTTGTGCCTGCTCAGATCATCCTCTAAAGCCCCAGAAAGGTCAGGCTCTGCATTTTGGTGAACACTTGTTTGTCTTCTACCACAAAGCAATATTGTTTGGCCCGTGGGTTACATCTAGATTCTAATTCTGAATCCTTCACCTATCCCCTATGAAAACCAGAAAACCAGAAAACATCCCTGAACTATCATGTATCAGTTTTTTTCATTTGTAAAATTAGAAAGACAAGACCAATTCAATGAACTGCTGTAAGAATTAGGTATATGAAATTCTCTAAAATATTGGTTATTATTAATAATTTTTTAAAATATGTAAAATCCCCAAATTCAACCAATCTTCTATAGATCTTTTGGGGTTTTTTTTTTGAAAGCTCAAATTAGTTTATCCTCTGAAATCTAAGATTTCAGAAGAAAATAATGAAGACTCACACTAAAAAAGAAAGAGACAAACAAACAAAAAGTTCCAATTCCAAATCCAAATTGAAGTATTTTCAGTCCCTCTTCCAGCAATTCCTTTTGCTTTAAGGAGGAAGAAGGAATTCAGACCAAAGGCTGTATCCACCAATGTATGCCAGCTCTCTGCAGATTTCATTTTGTTTTGTTTTCTTTTTTCTTAAATTAAGTGCAGCTCCTTGTTGAAAGCAGGTTAATTTTTCCAATTTGTGTATACTGGGAAAAGAGATAGGACAAATATTTCTGAGATCATAGAGCACATAATAAAATTTTACAAAAATCAATTTGTATACTATGCACTTCTTGTGCAATAGGGCACACAAAAAGACCTCATTAAAAACAAAGCTAACCTGTCTTAAGTATGTACTGGATAATGTGCTAAGTCCCTTACAAGAGTATGTCAGGTGGGGCACACCTGAGTTTGCCCTATGAAGCAGGGGTCATTATTAGCTGTTTTACTGATGAGTGAACTAAGGCAGTTGTTATATTCATTTGTACATATGATTGAGATCAAGTAAGTAGCTGAGGTAGGATTTGAAACCAGCTCCTTGACCACTAAACCTATGTTCTTATACTCTAACTAGCACCCAACATCTTGGCCTATTTTCCACTGGCCCCGAAAGCCACGTAACTTTCTATTCAAATATTCTATAATGACAAACAGTGGAAAGGCGGTAAAGCCCTAAGGTCTCCGAACGGCAGCAATACCTATCAATCACACAGCAGATAAATAGATTTCAGAAGTTTTGTGTACAATATGTTCTTGAATTTGGGCTTAAGCTCAGACTGACATACAGTATTTCACTGCTAATGCGATCTCTTTCTAGCAGAGGGAACATTCTTTTTTTAAATTGCATTGCATAACTTGTTTGCTTCCTAGCAAAACAATTTTTGAATTTCCGTATAATTTCTGTTAAATCTATTTTTAAAGTTGAAGCTTAGGTCAAATGTAAATATGAATATAGATTTATCCAGCATACATAATTTGTAGTCTGTGTGGAACTGACTCATCTGTCTTCAGTATCTGGCAGTCACGTGAAGAGCTCTCCTGCTAAGAGTGACCTATTCATCCTTCAAATAAACATCCACAAGAGGAAGAAAAACAATATGAACAGTTCCAAAGAAAAGACAACATATCGTGCATGAGCCGATGTACTTAATTAAGTCTGTTCTGTCAACAATCTCCAACAATTGGAGTTAAAATTCCTCATTCAGAAGACACTTGGAAATGCTGAGAAATTCTGAATGCAATCAATAAAAAAAAGCATTAGGATTATATACTTTTTAAAAATATAAGTGAGTGACCAAATTAGTAAACAAGTTTCTTGAATATCTGCAGAATTATTTCAGAACATAAACTATTAAGAATATCAAAGTCTATATTACATAAAGACATTTATTATTCTGTATTTCTCCTAGTTTGATCAGGAAAATATATCTAGTTCTCCCTTATTATCTATATTCCTCTCACCTTCATCTATATCCAAAGAGATATGCACAAGGCAAAATGCTTCAAATGCTCTATATGTTTTTTTCTTTGAGGGAAAAAATAAGCCACCATATCCACAGTAATAGATTTTTTTTTAATGCATATGTCACTCTCAGCAAAAATGTAGAGTAAATACCAACTATAGTATAAAACTGATATTTTTGGAAGATTTTAAACAGTTTCAATATAGAGTGACTAAAATAAGGAGGATGAACCAATGTTCTGAAAAATCTAGCTAGCTTTTAAATGATAAATGACTATTTGCCCATTATGTACTATTCTGACAATAATTGTAGGGTGGAATTTGAAGGAATGGCTTAAAAAATTTAGGGAGTATAAATGTTCTATCCTTAGATATGACATGACTTCTCATTTTCTATCATCTGACATGACTTCTCATATTTGTGTGGGTTTTCACAGAACTAGAAAATTGCATTACTTTTCTGATGAAAAGTATTGAAGAAAATGCATTGGATAGAAGAACTTATAGTTATGTATAGGATTTAAAATAATGGGGATATAATCAAAAAGAACTTAATAGCCTATGAACATTTGAAAGGTCATTTCTAAGAATTTATTATTGCAATTGGTCACGTTTATTTTAGGTAACATTATCCCATCTTGCTAACAAACAATTTAAGAATTAAAAATTGGAATTCCATTGGTTATTGTAAGATTATCTCCAGTTTGGATCTCCTGATCCAGGATTTCAGGAGGGATATACTAATTTTTCCCCATAACATTAGCTGTTTGGCATAACCAGGACAGTTGTTTTATAGAGTCCTCTGTGGGAGAAAGGGGCAGGGGAATGGAGGGAGCTATTCCATATTAAAAGAGACTAAAAAGATAAAACAATTACAATGAGTCAACCACAAAAGTCATTCCTGCAACAAATGATAAAATTTGAATATGAATAGATGGTAAATCTCAGTAGACTTCCAGGCTCTAGAACTGTGAGAAATAAATTTCTGTTGTTTATAAGTTACCCCATTTTTGGCACTTTGTTATGGTAGCCTTAACAGACTGAGACAATACCCAAATGGAGATTCAGTAGTTTCCTCCTTATCTGCAATTTTGTTTTCTGTAGTTTCAGTTACCTGTGGTCAACTGTGGTCTGGAAGCCGACAATCCTCCTTTTGATGTATCCTCAGAAGGTCAATAGTAGCCTAACTCTATGTCACAGTGCCTATGTCATTCATCTCACTTCATCTCATCACTTAGGCATTCTTTTTTTAAAGATTTTATTTTATTTATTTAAGAGAGAGAGCAAGTGAGCGAGAGAGAGAGCACGAGAGCAGGGTAAAGGTCAGAGAGAGATGCAGACTCCCTGCTGAGCGGGAAGCGCGATGCGGGACTCGATCCCAGGACGCTGGGATCATGACCTGAGCGGAAGTCAGACGCTTAACCGACTGAGCCACCCAGGCGCCCATCACTTCGGTATTTTATCATCTCTTATCAGAGGAAGAAAGGTGCAATAAGATGTTTTGATAGAGAGAGACCACATTCAGATAAACTTCATTACAATATATTTATTTATATAAATTTACTAATAATATTTATTGTTGTTGGTAATCTTGTAGTGTGCCTAACTCATAAATTAATCTTTATTGTACTTATGTATGTATAGGAAAAAACATAGTTAGATTTTGGTACTATCTGTGGTTTCAGGCATCCTCTGGGAGTCTTGGAACATATGTCCCTCAGGTAAGAGACAGCTTCACATGTGAGTCTGGAATTGGGAAGAGGTCTGAGCTGGAGATACTCATTTGGGAGTTATCAGTCTATAAAAGGTATTTAAAGCCATGAGACTGGATGACTGATGAGTCAATACTAACAACCGCAGAACCTATATATGGCTCATATTAAGGAAACCTATTCCAATCATTTTTTAAATTGTGTTAATTCCCTTAGTCTGCATAATTCTGATTTGGTACAGTGACCACAGTTCACATATGGGAAGCCAGGCACAAAGAAAGTTAGAAACTTGGCCCAAGGTCATACAGAGATTATCAAGAGAGTAAGTATAAAGAGAAAGGAGGAGAATTCTGAATACACCTCTGAATGCACAGAAGTTAAAAGGTTTGAAGTCTAGGGGTGCCTGGGTGGCTCAGTTGTTAAGCGTTTGCCTTTGGCTCAGGTCATGATCCCAAAGTCCTGGGATCGAGCCCCGCATCAGGCTCCCAGCTCACCGGGAAGCCTGCTACTCCCTTTCCCGCTCCCCCTGCTTGTGTTCCCTCTCTCACTGTGTCTGTCAAATAAATAAATAAAATCTTTGAAAAGAAATAAAGAAAAAAGGCCAGTATCATTCCTAGAAGCCAAATGAGTAAAGTTTTGCAATGAGAAGGGAAAGAAAATTTACATAGGAAAAAAAAGAGGGAAATATTTTGAAAATAAATGGTGACAGAGAATTGTTTTAGTGATGTTTGTGAGTAAGCAAAGTGAATTGATAAATTAAAGGCCTTAAATATTAAGTCCAATTGTGAATTCAGTAGTTTTGATAAATTCAAGCAGTTAAATTTCTGACATGGCATATATGCAATTCTCACAAACAATATTCCCATATGTTTACTAAAATTGTGTACATTTAGTAAATTAAGTATTCTTAAGTATGGAAAAAATGCTTAAAATGAAATCATATTCTCTTAAATACTTAAAACTATAGCTTCTTGTCTAAACTTAGTTATAAATTTAAAATGGAAAAAAATAAGCATGCTAGGACAAAAAAAATAATGTATATGATTCTTTTTAAATACTGGAGATATTTGGGGCACCTGGGTGGTTCAAGCGGGTAAAGTATACGACTCTTGATTTCAGCTCAGGTCATGACCTCAGGGTCAAGGGATCAAGGCCGGAGTCTACCAAAGATTCTTTCTCTCCCTCTTCCTCTGCCCCTCTCCCTGTTCATTCTAAATAAATAAATAAAATCTTAAAAAAATAATAACATAAAATATTGGAGATATTTAAAATATTAAAACTTACATAATTATACAGCCTGTTCTTAGACATAATTAGATATACTTAATACTGTGGAATGGACATGTATGTATTTGTGTGTGTTATAATCTATTCTATTATATATTATTTATTACACACTTTAATATATATCTTTCTGGGATATAGAGTCATTTGCATAAAATTAAGGTAAGTAAATCAAAAGATGGCTTAGAGAAGATGAAATTTCTGCCTGCAAACTGGAAGCTCAATGTTAAATACGTGCAGAAATATTTTGTTCAAGACACTTCTAAACACAATGAACTTAAACTTCGGCTTTGTCTGCTCTATTCATGTTGGACCATAATCCCAAACCCTTCATTTTAAAAGGTTTCACTTTTAAAATTCAATGTCCCGGGGCACCTGGGTGGATGATACTCCCTACTCTAATCCAATTTACAAATACTTTACTTCACTGCTTGATCTTTTTTTTTTTTCAATTTACTACTGCTTGTTTGGTTTCTGAAGTCTTCTCCTTTGTCTAACTCTACAGGACAACGTAAGAGTAACTTTACTGAGTAATGACCAACATTTCTTAAGTTGAAAAATACAAAGGAAAAAAGGAAGTTAAAAGTGAGGGATGAAGTAACCACACTGTGTAGAAAGCAAAGTGGTAATTTACTAACTGTGTTATAGAAGAGTAAAAAAAAAAAAATAGGTGGATGGGAATATGAAGTCCCATTTGTATATTAGAGGGAAATTCCTTGAAAAAGTAAATAAATTTCCTGTTTCAGACCTTAGTTTGGTCTTTAACCCTTATCCTGCTTCAAAGTCACTTGGCAATACTTTTCTCACTCCCAATGAGGCTGATTCTCAATCCAGTCCTCTCTTGAGCAAAGCAGGGAACTCTCTTCCTCCTATTTTATTTCCAACCTTTAATTTGGCATAAACTTGTTTTTTTTTTTTTTTTCTATTTTGGTGGACTCTTTTGATTGTCAGAATCTCAGGGTCATGACCTAGTTCATAAATGTGGTGTGTGTGTGTGCGTATATGAATACCAACTTTGTCTTTGTAGCCCTCATAGAGCAGATGCCAGGCTCTAGAGCAATATGGATGCCTAAAAGAAAAGACTTATGAATTATGAATTTCTGGACAAAACCAAGCCTAATATTAGTGTTTCAAGATATAACCTCAGTACTTTTACAATGGTGGGAAGTAGATCCTGGGTAATAGGATTGTTCAATTATGCTAAATTCCTTTTTGGAAAACTCAATTATATTTTTTTGACTTTGACAATTATAGAAACATTTCCATTTGTATTTTTTGCTTTAAGATAACTATTAGTAAAATTAAAGCTCATGTCAAAAGTGAAAAAGGGAAACACCAGCAAAAGGAAACCATAGCAAATAGTAAAAATACACCTAATAAGAATAAATATGAATAGATGCTTTGAAATATACCAATATGGTAACAAATGTGCATTCGTTAAATTGTTAAAACAAAGGCTGTTAGAGTTCATTTAAAAATCAAGGTCCAACAAGGGCACCTGGGTAACTCAATCAATTAAGCCTCTGACTCTTGATTTTGGCTCAGGTCATGATCTCAGCGTCATGAGATGCAGCCCCACATGGGACTCCATGATGACCATGGTACACGCATAAGATTCTTCCTCTCCCCTCCACACTTGCATGCTCGCCCTCTCTCTCAAAAAAAAAAAAAAATCAAAGTCCAACAATATCCTTTTTTACAGGAAACCTATAAAAAAGTGAGGAAATGAGTTGACAATGAAAACACAGACTAAGATAAATTAGGTTAAAGATGGGGTTAGGATAAAAGCAAAGATGGCAATTTATATCTCTAAAATTAAATTTTGAGGGCTTATAATTTCTTTGATGAAAAGAGTAATCTGTGGAAAAATTTATAGTCATGATTTTTTTATGTCTTTTGTTAACAAAGCACCAAGTATACAAAATAAAATCTGTTCAAAGATATAAGGAATATAAAAGAGGTACAATTTTTAAATGTTTTAACATTCATAACTAATTAAGCCAGTAAAATTGCTTAAAATATGATTAATGAGGTGGATGTAAAAATATATATTTACTTAAAAAATTTTTGAGTGTTTATTATGTATTAGACACTTTTTTGTGTTTGTATTTCAATTTTTTATTTAACTTATAGTTAATATATAGTGTAGTATTGGTTTCAGGAGTAGAATTTAGTGATTACTATTTATATATAATCCAGTGCTCATCCTAACAAGTGCCAACCTTAATACCCATTACCTATTTAGCCCATCCGCCACTCACCTCCCCTCCAGCAACCCTTAGTTTGTTCTCTATAGTTAAGAGTCTGTTTTATGGTTTGCCTCTCTCTTTTTTCCCCAAGTTCATCTGTTTCATTTCTTAAATTCCACATATGAGTGAAATGATATGGTATTGTCTTTCTCTGACTGATTTATGTTGCTTAGCATAATACACTCTAGCTCCATCCATGTTGTTACAAATGGCAAGATTTCATTATTTTTATGGTTGAGTAACATTCCATTGTATATATATGTATACCACATCTTCTTTATCTGTTCATCAATTGATGAATATTTGGGCTCTTTCCATAATTTGGCTATTGTTGATAATGCTGCTATAAACATCAGGGTGCATGTGCCCCTTCAAATCAATATTTTTGTACCCCTTGGGTAAATACCTAGTAATGCAATTGCTGGGTCCTAGGGTAGTTCTATTTTTAACTTTCTAAGAAACCTCCATAGTGTTTTCCAAAGTGACTGCACCAGTTTGTCTTCCCATCAACAGTGTAAGATGGTTCCCCTTTCTCCATACCCTCACCAACATTATCATACACTTTTCATCTTATGGAGATAGAACAGGAAAGTCCATGCCCTGATGTAACTTCTTGTGGGTATTCTGATCAGGAAGATGAATGTTGAAGACAAGAAGCCAGATGCAAGTTCAAGTTTCCTCCACTTATTAGCTGGGTAAACCTTATTCAAGTTCATGATCTCTTTTATCTAATTTCCTTATCTGGAATGTAGGTTATTTTGAAGATTAGAGTTGTTTTGAAATTAAACATATCAATATGCGTAAAGTCCTTAAAGGTGTCATTTTATTTTATTTTTTTAAGATTTTTTATTTATTTGTCAGAGAGAAAGAGTGAGTGAGAGAGAACAAGCACAAGCAGGGGGAGCAGCAGGCAGAGGGAGAAGCAGGCTCCCTGCTGAGCAGGGAGCCCGAGGCAGGACTCCATCCCAGGACCCTGGGATCATGACCTGAGCCGAAGGCAGATGCTTAACTGACTGAGCCACCCAGGCGTCCCATGTGTAAAGCACTTAGAATAATATCTGACACATGGTAAGTCCTACACAAAGGTTGGCTGCTTCCCATTATTAATCCTCTTTTCACTCCTTAGAATGTTTCCATAAATAGCCCATATATGAAGCCATAGACTGAACCTCTATAATTCAATAATGTTGAAATGCATAATTCATGTTTTTGCCACAATACTATTAAACTAGAGAGTAATATAAAACAACTTGAAACAATTCTTTATAATTACCTACTGATTAGAGATTTTAAGATGCTCCTCTTTAAAATATTCTTATTTATTTCTCAGGGACACCTGCAATGCTTAGCATTAGGTCTCCATTCTCTGTCCTCTATAATTGTCTTTTAATATTCTCATTATTTTAATATTTGTCTATTTTCCTGCCTTACATCACTGGTAAAATTTTTGGCAATGACTATGTTGCTTCCCTCATACATTTTAAATGAGATATTGCATTTTGAATTTCTTGCAATTTTTCATGGTTCTATATTTCTCACTTAAACTGAACCAGTTGACTTTTCACTTAATTTTGATCTCTCTTTATGGATGTCTCCTTCTGTTTCATAGTCTGTGTATGCTTACATTTTATTTATGGTATCTATCAATTTTTTCAAGATTCTTATAAAAAATAGACTAGAGAGCTATTTATCTTCTTCTGAGTCTTCCATATGACTTTCTCTTCTCCTTATTTTACAGTATTTTTTCATGCCAAATATTGTTTCATACATATTTGTGAGTGAATTTGCTAGCAAAGCATCACTTGAAGTTGGAGATTGGAGACAAGGTATTAACTTCCATCAGAAAGGCGGCATTCTTGTATGATGGGTTAAGATCAGAGGCAAAACCCTCCAACAGACAAAATCTATCTAATTGGCTCTGATGATAAAAAATTATTTTTATTCAGACTATTATGGAATTATCTATATTGTATAATAATTGATGGCTGTAGAGGACTCTGATAATTAAACAGGCAAAGTGTTTTCCAGGTTCTCCATTATAGCTACTGACTTGTAATTTCGGATCCCTAGCAGTTCTAGAAGCTGAACTGCTCCATGAATACCCTGTGATGCAATAAATGATTTCTATGGTAATGTTATAAAAAATAAATTTCTATAGTCTCAGAGAAAATTTAAAGGTTAAATTGGGGCAAAACTCTAAGGACTGGGTGGATTTTTTTCTCTCTTTTTGTGAGAAATAATCCACTTCATTATGCTGGGAACTGAGAGTGGTATTTATCTGAAGTTGAATATTTGAAAAAAAAATTCTAATTTGTGACAACTTCAGTGAAGTTGCACTTAGCTATTGAATGTTGTTTCTGCCCCAGGCATTCTTCTAATTACTGTGTAGTAATATTTATTACCCACAATTTGCAGATGGAGAAATTGAGATAAAAATATGTAAATTAAATGTCCTCAAATACACCCTATAGTAAATGTCAGAAATGGTACCTTAATGCATGGTATCTAGTCCAGGTTCTAAGTTCTTAAGTTACTTAATAGAAGTCTCATATGAATTATGTCAGCCTGGCTTGATGGAGAAACAGTCCAAGCGAATTCACCATAATCAGGCAATAAAAACCACAGCCTGAGATCCCTATTTCCCTTCAGAGATATGTTTGTCTGTTCCTCAAGTCCTATAATTTGTTGTTGGAAGTATATTCTAGACTCTAGGGCAGTGACAGTGTTGACCAAATGATGACCGATGTGACTTACAAAAAACAGTTGGTCATTTGTCAATTCTAAAATATTTAGCGTATTTGAAATACACACAAAAAACTTACTGTATCTTTAAGTTTCACAATTATTTTAAGCACTTTGACACTTGAAAAACAGAACCTCTTTAAGATATTCTTGGTGTCCCTCTATTTTATCATAGAGTATTATAATGATTCTAGCATATGTTGAGGATCTATTTTTATAAGATTTACCACACTGATAAAATCATGTAACGATTTGTACACTTATGGCTTTGAGTTTTTGTAATCTTGCAAATGCTTCCTCATTAAATATACTGTGAAAAAGTTTCATATGTGGAGCTATTTTGCTAATCTTATCTCAAATAAAAAAATAAATAAAGCTAAATATATATTTCATCAGGGGTTATATATACCCATTTTTTACTCTAATATGTAGACAATACATTGAGAAGAATATATTTTCTTAATATATATTTCATTGGTTAACAAAGGATATACTTAATGGAAAAGCTAATAAGTATCATAAACTAAAAATATTTAAAAACCTACACTTTAGTCATACTGTATTTTTTTTTCCAATTGTCAGCATTTCTTTCTATATAACTTTTAATAGTGTTTGCTGACATGGGAATTCATTTCCATGTGACCAAACTGTTTACTCTGTATTATGTCAGCTATTTTTATCAGGAAAGAGGAGTGTTTCCCCAGTGGTATATGTCTTTTTATCTGTCAGTATTATGGGAAAATATCTACAAAAAACTTGAAACACACCATTAAATTTAGTGACATTTTGCAAATATTGCATAACCAGTTGATTATAAAAAGTTTAATTGTGGTTAATTACACATAAAATTACCATCTTAACAATTTTAAATGTACAATTCAGTAGTGTTAAGTACATTTACATTTTGTGCAACCAATCTCCAGATCTTTTTTCATCTTGCGATACTGAAATTCTATACCCATTAAATTATAACTCCCATTTCCCATTCACCCCTCAACCCCTATCACCCACCACTCTGTTTTCTATCTCAATGAATTTGACTACTCCAGTTACCTGATATCAGTGGATAATACAGTGTTTGCTCCTTTGTGATTGATTGGCTATTGTAGCATGTGTCAGAATTCCCTTCCTTTCTAAAAGTTGAATAATATTCCGTTGTATGTATATACCGATTTTATGCATCCATTCATCCATCAATGGACTCTTGAATTGCTTCCACTTTTTGGCTATTGTGAATAATGCTGTGATAAAAATGGGTGTGAAAATATTTCCTTGAGATCTTGCATTCACTTCTTCTGGATATATACGTAGGACTGGACTATAGTAGTTATATTTTTAATTATTTGAGGAACTACCATGCTGTTTGCCATAGCAGCTGTACCATTTTGCATTTCCACCAACATTGCACAAGAATTTCATATTTCCATATCTTTGACAACACTTGTTATTTTCTGTTTGTTTGCCTGTTTTGCTTTGTTCTTTGTTTTTACATTATTGTGAGGTGGTATCTCATTGTGGCATTGATCTGCATTTCCCTAATGATTAAATGTTGAGCATAATTTCATGTGCTTATTGGCTATTTACCTTGTTTGAAGATATGTCTATTAGAGTCCTTTGCCTATTTGTTTTAGCCAGGTTTTGTTTGATGGTTTATTTTGTTTTGGTTTTTTACCATCAGATTTTAAATTCCTAAAAAGTTTTAAAAAGTTGTAGAGATCTGTCTTTTTTTTCCTAAAGCTTAATTTTAAAATATTTTGCTAGTTGTGATAGTTAATATATCTAAAAAACCTCAAAATAACAGTTGGGCAATGCTTTGGGTTAGTATTAGATTTATAGCCAATTATCAAATGATTTTGCTGATAATTTTAAAATTTGGCTTTGCTCTGTAGATAAAATCTTACTATAAAATCATCATTTTACCTAATTATATTGGTGACAATGAATCATACCACAAGAAGAGGTGGTATATGTGCCATTTTTCTTTTCTGTAAGAATTACAGTATTGACATCATCTTCACTTGTAGCTGCTTTGTAGGAATATTTTTAAATTCCTTGTTGATTTTTCCGAGCTAAAGTCAGACATTATAGTTCATAACTCTACTTAATTGTATATTCTCTTGTTTACTTGATTTTTGACAACTGTTCCCTGAGTTCTAACCTCCCAAAGATGAAGACAGTTTTTAAAAGTCCATGGTGTTAGAATATTTAGGAGTAGAAATGTCAATGTTTTCTGGACAGAATAAAGCCTCTTAAATCTGTGGGACATAGTAATTTTGTTTTTTCTTCAGCTTTGTAGTTCCACTATTTAGATACTTTGTAATTTCATTTATTTTTCCTTTTGGAATGTTTCTCAGTATCACCACGAATCTGGTATAGTAAAATGGGGCCACCTCCAAAGTGACAGAAATCCCATGCATTGGGGAAAACTAGAAATGGTAGGGTCTACTCCAAAACTTAGATAAAATTTTTCTTTCTTTGGCAGAGCTTTCCTTTAATTAATTAACTAATTAATTATTCTTTTATATTTGATATGAGAGCAACACAATCCCATAAGAGAAGTGAAGCTAGAGCAAAGGAGAAAAGGAGCCCAAGCAATCTCTTTTGAGCTTCAGTCCTGTAGTTAGTCAAGTTAGAAAGAGTCTTCCTGATTTATACTTAATCTAGCTCATCAACTCACAGAGTATGGTTCCAGAAAATCACCATAACTGACAACTGAAACTTAGAAGTGGGGTGCCACGATCTGAATTCTCATAAGACTTCTGGGTGAATTTGGTGCACCCTAATGATTGAGAACCACCAGAGAGTCTAAGTCACCAGGACTAAGCAAAACATAGGGGTTTTAGATTATATAATTAGAGAATAAATAGAATGATTTGTTTTCTTGGATTGTTGCTGTTAAATAAATAATGTATATGCCAGTCTGTGGGAATAGTTATTAGTTTGAAATCAAGGTTGTTTTTGGAGGTTCAATATTAAGACCATTTCTTTGGTCTCCCTTTTGGATGTAATCTATCCTCATTACTTGAAAATCCCATATTTGTGAATTTGTCCACTTATTTATTACTCCCAGATCAATTTTGTAAACAATATCATATATGCAGAATGGTAAAGATTGGAGTTGTCCAACATGCTCTGGCTGAGGTCAAACATGTTGATGTTCTGCCTTCTGTTTCAGCTCTCATACTGTAAACAAGTGTACTTTCAGTCCCCTAGTGACATGCATTTTTGCAATTTTGTACTTTTTTGCACCTTGTTGCTGCTTAAATGCTCCCTAGGCATAGTGCTAAAGAGCTATATTTTGTACCCAAGCACAGAAGGGAAGAAAAAAATGTGCCTTATGGAGAAAAATCCATGTGTTAGATAAGCTTTATTCAGGCAAAAATTTTAGTGCCATTCACTGTGAGTCCAATGTTAATGAATCAACAATATATATTAAATAAGGTGTCTTTAAACAGAAACACTCATAAAACAAGATTATATATTTATTGGTTGATGAAAATATTATGACCAGAGCTGCAGAGAAACCTAACCCTATATTTTCACCTGAGTAGTGTTTCAGCATTCATGTCTTTATAGAACATAAATGCTGTGAATAGTAAAAATCAACAGTATATGATTTCACTTTCTCAGTTCTCCACCACCTTGCAAAAATAACAACTCCATCTAGTGCTGTCTTAATCATGTTTTGTTTTCCATTGACCTAATCTTGTATGTCCTAACTCATTTTAAGATTGATTTAACGTCTGACTTTCAAATCCTTCCAGGACAATCCTAAATAGCTTGCTCAAATCCTTTTTCTTTTCCTTCTAGTGATTGTATAATTCAGGACAAGTTTCATAGTCAGGAAAAGCATGCAAACATAGCTCTATATGTGATAAAAAGGAACATATTCTAATTCTGATTTTTGAGGCACATGGAACAGGTGCAATCTATTCTATTAAATTATGCTTTAGCTATACTAGAAATTTTAAAGCCAGAATTATTAAGGATATAGATTGGTGGAAAATAGGTTCTGTGAAATTATCCAAGCATAAGACAAGTTTTCACCTTCCTGGGTTTCAGATGCAGACCTCTGACCATTTCCTGGCTATTTTTATACCTGTGGACCTATATTGTTTATTTCCATTAGGTAATATAAAGTACTGTAAAGCAGAGTTTATTACAAGACTCTATCCAAGCTACAAGCTTTTGAAATATTTTTCCTTATTAACTATTAGTATATAAATGTATTTTAAGTTTAATTCTTGGGGAGTTTTTTGAGTTTAAGTTTTACTTGAATTTATCTTTACCAGCTTGAGATGGATGTAGGGCAGCAGAACTAAAATAGCTAAGATATTGATCCACTTGAAATTATAGATTGTGAATTAACAGAAGCAAGCTGCCAAAATAATAAGACACTGATTCCAACATTTCTTTATATAGCTGTAATATAGGAAAAACTCTTGTTTGTTAATCATTTAGCTTTATGATGATTATCAAGACTACATATAAGATGCTCAAGGGAGAGTCAGCTGTTGTCAACTTCTTTCCTTCTCAGGTATCCTATGGGCAGGAAAGCAGGTTAGAAAGCCAGTTTATGAAATTTGCATATTTTCGTTTCAGATTATTTAGGCATAAATTTCCTTGTGAACCATAAGGTAAAATAATTTTAATATCTTAAATCATAAAATGAGGACATTTTATGATTTTGGCTATTTGTAAATGGTTCATAAATTAAGTATTCTATGATAATTTTAAATTTTAATTTCAGAATGTCCTTTGGCTTTTCATAATTTTATAAGTAAAATTGTAGATGACTAATTTATTTATGATAGTTTATTAGAATATTTACTGCAATTATAAAAAGAAAGATCATTAAGACTGGCTAAATGCCACAAAGCAATGTTTAAATTGTAAAATTTGGGGGCACCTGGGTGGCTCAGTTGGTTAAGCGACTGCCTTCGGCTCAGGTCATGATCCTGGAGTCCCGGGATCCAGTCCCGCATCGGGCTCCCTGCTCAGCGGGGAGTCTGCTTCTCCCTCTTACCCTCTTCCCTCTCGTGCTCTCTATCTTTCATTCTCTCTCTCTCTCTCGAATAAATTTAAAAAAATAAATAAATTGTAAAATTTGGGGATATTGCAGCTTATTATTGTTACATCAGCACTAAAGGCAACTCTTTTATTTCTTGATTCAGAATAGGAGTAATCCCATAATGAAGTCAATAAGAACAATGCTGAGAGAGCATTTAATTTTTTTTTTCTAATATGTGTTTAATCAATTATTTTTTTCTCTTGTAAACAACAATTCAAAAAATTAGATTTATAATCTGAAGTCCAAAGATCTGATTTTAATATCATATATTGAATTTGATTCATTGGTGTCCATTAGTTTCAGATGAGTTTGAACCACATGGTAATAGTATCCCCTTTGCTACTACATGATCAGAAATAAACGGCCAAAGGCATGCTAAAGGAAGGGGGAGGTTTTCTTGAAAATTATTTCTCATAGCTACATAAGAACTGTAGTAAAACATAATTCCTTTGCTTCCTCTGGATTTATTCTTGCATTTTATGGAATAACTTGAATGGCTGAATCTAAATTGCCGCCATCTTAAGAAAAAGCCAATGTTGAGGCTGGAGCAGGGAGAGGGGAGAAATGTGCTCTTAATGAAATATTGAGACAGTAAGTCCACCAATGCTGGACACTGCCCAAACTCTAACCATTGTAAATACAAGGCTCCTTATTGTTTAGGCATGGATGTAGGAGTCTCTAAAAGTTGTGATCAAAATCATCCCAGTACTTTAAAAAAAAAAAATATTGGTTTCCAATGAGTAAGATCTGTTACTTATTTCAATATAATCATGCTTTATAAAGATTTAGTCCTCTGAAAGCCATTGTGCCTTGTATTTTTTTCTGTAAGTTTCATTTAAAGTAATCAATAGGGGCGCCTGGGTGGCTCAGTCGTTAAGCGTCTGCCTTCGGCTCAGGTCATGATCCCAGGGTCCTGGGATGGAGCCCCGCATCGGGCTCCCTGCTTCTCCCTCTCCCACTCCCCCAGCTTGCGTTCCCTCTCTCACTGTGTCTCTCTCTGTCAAATAAATAAATAAATAATCTTAAAAAAAAAATCAACAAACTTCCCACTCAAAAATGTAGTAGTGCTTTCCAAGAGACATCTTTTTCTTCTTACTTCCACCACGGTGTAGTGGTTAGATATTGACTCGTCTGCTTAAAACTCTTAACACACTCATTCAATTCTCTTGTGCAGTAACACTTTTCTCTAAATATGTGGTTCAAATAGAAACTACATTTTTAAAATATATTTCCCTCTTCACAGCTTATTACTCTTGGGATATATACCCAGTGCAATAAATATGCGACTAGACTATGAATTTTGGACTTGAGACCAAGTAGAGCATGTCTGAGCCTATCTTTGATGGTAAATATTTTTGTTGTGAGATATGGGAAGTGCTGAGTAGAACACTTTTTCCGATACGAAGCTAGTAGTCAGAGAGAAGCAGAGACGAGGAGAGAGTTACAGTGATTTTTAATGAAAATCCCTTCCTGCCAGAACTAGGCAAAAAGTATAACAGATATGAATACAATTTTCCACAAGAAAATCCTTTTCCTTTATCTCTACACCTTTCTTACTCTTTACACCACATTTCCTAGTAGACATAGATATTTAATGTTCTTGATGTTCAATGCATATTTAATATAGTATCTCTGACTTATCTTCTGTCTCTCTCCCTGTTCTGTGTCTCGACTCTCGGGAAATTCTGGGCAACCTTGTGGTGTGGGCACTGGGGCTGAGGAGGGAAGCGTACAGAAGTAGCAGCAACAGTCTTAGCACAAGATTAGGGAAAGGAGAGGAAACGGACAGCATCCTCTATTCTCAGTAAGCTTCTAGTTTAAAGAAAGCTTATGCTGGGGGAGGAAAGAAAGAAGGTTCAGCTGCAAAAGGCAATTTTATTACCAAAATGAGAATTTTCCTGGAATGGAAATGCCAGTAAGACTTATTATCCCAGAATAAGCAGAAAATGTTCTGAAGACCGTCTAAGATTTCTCCCAGAGAATAGAGAAAAGAAGTAACAGTAGATTTCCAGGCAGTAGTGAGAAAAACAATGTTTTCTATGCTTGTATCCTAATGAATTATGTTTGTTCAATGTAATAGGTATGGTTGTATAAGGGGAACACTGACACGCTATAACTGATGGCCCAAAGACTAAGAGCAACAGGTATATAGCATGGAATAAGATACATAAATACTAAGATGTGCTGACCAAATTTATGACAACAGTAGGACTCCTGTAAAAATCTGATATAGAATAAGTAAGTTGCCAATAAGGATAATTACAAGTTTATATTAACAAACAAAATAAAGTGCTTAAATGATATGCCAGAAAAGATAATTTATATTTTTTTAAATTTTGATAATGACAGGGAAATGTTTTTAAATCATTTTACATAGATAATAACCTTAGCTTAAACATATCACTCACACACACACACACACACACACACACACACACAAACACATACACCTATTCTTGGACCATAATGAGTAATTAATAACATACTTTCATTTTTTCCACACACCCTCAATTTCTCCTACATTGATGGCCCCGTGCCGGGATCTAGGGGCATATACTGAATATATATGCAATGACCTCACCCTCAAGGGGAGTATTTCCTACCTGTGGAGACAGTTAGCTAGTAAGGTAAACATGAAGCAGTTTGCTGTATTCTCTAAGGGAGCAAGTTTATAGAAGGGCAGGTGGGCAGAGGTGAGTGAGAAAGGATGAAGGGGAGCTACTAAATCAAAATTATGCCCAGCAAACACTTGGAGGATATTTAAGAGTGAGTAAATTCAGAACTGAGGAAAAGAGAAATAAGAAGTGAGAGCCACCACATTTTAAAAGCCTAGCAAGCTAGAAAAGAATGAGTGGTGGTGAAGGGGGAAGGAGGAAATAATTAGATAAGGGAGTGAGAAGGGGCCAGATCATAGCAGGTTTTGCCATGTATGTAGAGGAATTTGTAATTTAAGTGCAATGTGGTCAACAGCAGTTTCAACCATGGAAGCAGCACTACAATGTTTGCTTTGTAGAAAGAGCATTGCACATTTACAATTCTAGAGGCATGATGGAGATTGTTATGAACTGAAAAAACAGAAATGCTGAAAACAAAACAAACAAAAGCCAAGCTTTTAATGCACTACTGAGATATGAGAAAGGAAGAAATCTACAAATATAAAGCATATTTTAAAACTTATAAAATGAAGATAAGATCTTTTTTTATCTCCAACTGTTTTTGTGAAAAGATGGAGACCAACTTCTTCCTCTTTGCAATAGAGCTTATGACCAATTGACAAGAATTATCAAAAAAAGACATCTTCATAAAATCAAGCCTTAAAGAGCAATGGTGAACTAAAAAATACCCTGCTTTTCAGAAGTGACAGCCTTTCTTATTTGGGGCTCTGGGTACAGGGAACAAAATGATGTAATTAAATGCATCAACTAGGGTGCCTGGGTGGCTCAGATTGTTAAGCGTCTGCCTTTGGCTCAGGTCATATCCCAGGGTCCTGGGATTAAGTCCCGCATCGGGCTCCCTGCTCCTTGGGAGCCTGCTTCTCCCTCTGCTTCTCTCTCTCTCTCCCTCTGTCTCTCGTGAATAAATAAATAAAATATTTTAAAAAAATAAAAATAAATAAATGCATCAACTAGTTAGCACAAGAAGTTAAATTATGAATTAGTGGTCATCTCTAGAAAATATAATATGCCACATGTAACAGAATTAATTAGGATACCCACCTATGTGTCAAAAAAATTATAGGAGGAGAATTTAGAGTGGTCCCAGGTTAGTAAAAAAACTCAACATCTGGTAGGAAAAATGCAAACTTGAAAAATGTTAAGAAAACTTGGATTATAGGTTAGCAGTAAACTGTATCATGCTTTTTGCCCCATAATGTTCTCATTTAGTTCTATAGCATGCCTTTTATCTTGTATTTTATTGGCTCTTTTATTTTATAATTTTGTCTGATGATTCAATGTGGTGATCTGTGAAGATGAGATATGGAGTGGAAAAGGATTCAAGGCTGGACCCATGGGCAGTTCTGATAACATTGGTGATGAAGAATTGCAAACTCCTAAATCATGCACCAGTGTGGAAAGAGACACACCAAACCTCTTCTTACAATGAAAGCTTTATAACAGTGAATGACATGGGCTGATACCCAGCTTGGCATATTTCTTTGTGTAATCTGTGGCAACTTGAAATGCAACAATGTTTCCAGAAAAATTAAAGACATTTACAAATCATTTGAGAAATGATGGTACTGATTATTTTATATGGCATTTAGAATCTAAAAATTAAGTCTTTCTTAAAAAGTGTATTCTGTCGAAAGAAACCAGGTTATACAACACCAAAGAATATTGTCCAGAAAAGGATAAGTCACACAGCTGGTAAAAATCTAATAATGCCAGCATGTAAAATTGTAGTGAGGAAATTGCTAGGACAATATGCTGAATGAAAATTTGAAAAGGTGTCACTCTCAAGTAGAATGACCATCAATGTATTGATCACATGTCCCAGGAAGTTGAAAAGGTTTTGTGTAATAAACTGAAAAAACAAGAGCGTCGCTATCCAGGTTGATGAGTCAAAAGATTTCACAATAAATGCCATTCTGTGGCATTTGTAGTATTTATAAACGATGATGAAATTCACAGTAACTTTTCCTGTGCAGAGTGCCCTGAAACAAAGGGTTATATATATTTATTGTTCCATCTTCATATCTTGAATAGAAATTCTGTCTTGGAGGAATTGCACTGGCATATATATCAAGGTGCTCCATCAATTACTGGCTCCTTGATTTCACATCTGTTGTAAAACCAGAGTCCAAGCATTGTCATAAAATAATGCTCTGTTCCCAAAAAGTTTCTGATGTTAAAAAAAACCCACCAAACCTCATGGAAATGAAATGATAAGCTTAGAGTGATGCCACATGTAATGGTCACTTTTATGAAACCAAGAGACTAACTCTCCAAGAATATTTTATAAAACTGCATAAAATCCTAGGCAACAGTCATAAACACACACTTCTGCTACACAAAGGAATCTGCTGGTATAATGGAGAAAGAGTTCCCAACAGGTTGTATAAGCTGAAAAGGAAATTATAGGAGCACTTTCAAGAAAATTGTTGTCCGGACTTGGCAGAGTGCTTTGAAGATGAAAAAAAGGCTGCAAAAAACAATCTAATTGGCGGACATTTTTCATCACATGATCTAGTTTAAGTCCTGGAGATTTTTTTTTTTTTAATTTCAGATGACAAGTTTTTTGTACTTGAAATTAGAGAAATCATTTGTATTTTTTAAAAATCATGTTACAAAAAGAAATCTTGAAATATTTCTGCTGCTTGGGTTTGGAGTGAAGAAGGATATAAGCAAGGCCCAAAGCTTATTGAAGAACAACTGGAGAATTTCAGAACATTGAACAGCATTTTTCCTCCCTCTTTACTCAAATATATAACATAATGATAGACCTTTCCCTGTCACTTCTGTTGAGCCTGAGAACTTGACTTTAAAAGAAGAGGACATATTTTGTGAGCTGCAGGCTGATAATATATTCAAAATTTGAGTTATTAATCTGTCTCTAGACAAGTTCTATGTTTCTGTGAAGAATACCCTCCAGTCAGAAGAAAGCACTGATCATTTTGATGCAGTTTTTAATTTCATAAATCTAAATGCAGACTTCTGTGTATCTAACAGTCATTGAGCTTAAGAACAGAAATTAACCCATTTCAGTTAAAAATGAAAATCATGTATGCTTATTGCAAGTTTGAACCAGCATTGAATAAATGTGCAACAAAAAAACAAGCTCACATTTCATACTTCACAAATTTCATTTTTTATGTTTGATTTCAAAATAACTTTTATGTGTATATAGAATTATGTGAAAGATCATGTAGCTAACATATGTGCATAATAGCTTTATAACTCATACACTGGGTCTGATCATATCACTTAGAAAATTGCTTTTTCAAACTCATGTTATATCTTAGGCTATAATTCTAATCAATTGGCTTTGGTTTATGGTTTTAGTAGTTTTACCATTCAACCATATCAACCCATTTCATGTTGTAATACAATCAAATAATATCAAATTAGAATAATTATTTAAATGTTTGTTTTATGAGTTATACAAAATTGAAAAAGGAAAAAAGAAATTAAAGTGAAGAAAAGTACGCTAAGCTCAATACTTGCTTTCTTGTTTTTCAAGAAAGTTTGATCAAAAAGTTATTTTTAGTTTTAAGAAGGGAAAGGGAAAAGGAGATCTCTTTTGTATATCTTAGAGTCCATATACATTAATAAGATTCTAAATAGTAGAAATTTATGACAAATCTGTTAAGCCAGCTTGGATTAGTTAAAAAAATAAGTAGGGAGTTAATTTTTTTTTTTTTGGATGGGCATGGGAGGGAGAGGGTAGTGGGGTAGAGGGAGAGGTAGAGAGAGAATTTCAAGCAGGCTCCATAGCCAAGGCAGAGCCTGACAGAGGACTCAATCTCACAACCCTGAGATCATGACCTGAGCTGAAATCAAGAGTTGGATGCTTAACTGACTGAGCCAACCAGGTGTCCCAGTAAGGAGTTGCAGTTTTTAAAAAAAGGAAGAAAAACTGTAGTGTCAACTGTCTACATTATTAATTTACTTTAGTAGAAAGTTGGAAAACCAGTACAAGAAATGCATGATAATAAAAACAAATCCACAGAGGCACCTGGGTGGCTCAGTCCTTAAGTGTCTGCAGTGAGCTCAGGGCATGATCCCAGGGTCCTGGGATCCAGCCCCACAAGGGGCTCCCTGCTCTGCAGGAAGCCTGCTTCTCCCTCTCCCACTCCCCCTGCTTGTGTTTCCTCTCTTGCTGTGTCTCTCTCTGTCAAATAAATAAATAAAATCTTAAAAAAAATAAAATACATATCCTATAAATATGTATTTTGAAATGGATAAAAATAATTATAAATAATACAGTAACTTTAACAGCATAATTAACAAGACTGAGACAATGGCATTCACCAATTAGAGAATACCCAAAATCAAAGAGCACCCAGAGAACATTTATGAAAACTGGTAACATAATATTTCATAAAGCTAAAATCAACAATGTCAAGTAATTTTGCAACATATAGAATATATTATTTGAGCACTATATATATGTATATATCACACATACTGCTATGTTCTAAAAATTTCATAATTCTATTCCAATTTAGAGTTATATTCCCCAGAGAAAAGAGTACTTACTGACCAGAGAAATATACAAGGATGTTCATAGAAGTTTTATGCTTAAGAATCAAAAATCTAGGGGCACCTGGATGGCACAGTCAGTTGTCTGATACTTAATTTTGGCTCAGGTCATGATCTCAGGGTGGTGGGATGGAGCCCTGTGGCAGGCTCTGCCCTCAGCAGAGAGTCTGCTTGAGATTCTCTCCCTCTCGCCCTGCTCTTTCTCATTCTCTCAAATAAATAAATCTAAAAAAAGGAATCACAAATCTAGAAATAGTTCAAATATTCATCAGCAATAATATTGATAAATTATGGCACCTCCATACAATAGTTATTGCACAGCTGTAAGACATATAGTAACTTAGATGAATCTCACAGATGAAATGATAAACAACAAAAAAAATCAGATCCAAAAGATTATATACTGGAGTGGGAAGAGGTTTGGAGCTGAAATCAACTGGGAAGATCAACTGAGATCAACTTAGGGAACCTTGTGGGGGACTGTAAATGGTTTATATATTGATTTGAGTGGTAGTTCAATGATTATTTAAATTGGTAAATATCTATCAAATTGTACATTTAAGACTTGAGTGCTTTAAAAATATTATGTAATAAAAATAAGCTCATGACCCAAAGAAGAAACAATAGTAAAAATTGGAAAATATTGAGAATTCAACAAAATAACAATACTAGGTAAAAATGTATAGAATTCAAAAAAGCTCACAATTACTGAGCTAAGCAACAACATTAAGAATTTGGAATAATTCAAAGTAGGACATTAAAGGCAAGAGGAATAGTAATATTAAAAAGTGAAAAACATATAATAGTAATGATTAACAAAGGCAAAAATTATCTTCATTCTTTAATAAAAAAACAATATAGTCAAAACTCTATGCACCCTTATGCTATTGCAGCATGATTTACAATAGTCGAGATATGGAAGGAACTATCAATAAATGAGTGGATAAGGAAGATGTCACACACACACACACACACACACACACACACACGAATATTACACAACCATAAAAAAAAGGATAAGATTGTGCCATTTTAGACAACATGGATGGACCTGGAGGATATTATGCTAAGTGAGCTATGTCAGACTAAGAAAAATACCATATAATTACACTCATAAGTGAAATCTAAAAAAAAAAAAAAATGAATAAAACAAAAAGCAAAATCAGACCTATAAATACAGAGAACAATCTGATGGGTGCCAGAGGGGAGAAAGTAGGATAGTTTGGCAAAATGGGTGAAGTAGAGAGGGAGAGACAGGGTTTTAATTGTGAGATAAATAAATCACAAGAACAAAAGGCACAAGATAAGGAAAAAATATGATCAAGGACCCCAAAAAGCTTTTTGTTCATATAGGTGATATTTTTTAATGTTTACCATATATGATATTAAAACAGAAAAATTTGAAAAAAAGTTTTATCATCTTAAGAAATAAGATTTTTCCACTGCTTAAGATATCAAAAAATTCTTGGAT
This sequence comes from Callorhinus ursinus, assembly GCF_003265705.2. Taxonomy (NCBI): domain Eukaryota; kingdom Metazoa; phylum Chordata; class Mammalia; order Carnivora; family Otariidae; genus Callorhinus; species Callorhinus ursinus. The sequence continues at coordinate 56,269,067 of NW_027397068.1, read as the reverse complement.
TTCATTGTTTACTGGATAGTTAAATTGTAATCATACACAGTAATAAAATTGAATGACAATAATATAATGAAATGTAAAAATATATTCCAAACTGATCATTATCCTGCTAATTTAACTAAATCCAATTAGAATGAATTTGGTGGTCTAAATGACCTAGGATGGCTGATTAGATTTTCCCTTCATAGTTTTTCTCTTCACTTCGTATCTGATAAATTTAATACAAGGTACTTGTTTATAATTTGAAATGAGCTATTTTTCATGATTTTCCAGAAATGTTAATTCCTTTAGAATAAATTTCTTCTAAAAATATTTTTCAAATATTTTCTTAAAACTTTGTACTTAACTGATAGAATATTTTTATTCACTAAATGAAAATTTTCTTGTTTAAAAAAAACTTCTAGAACAGTGAATAAATAAAAACAAGGACAAAAAGATTACTAAGAGTAGAAGGGTGTATCAATTTTAAGAGCTTCAGAGAACTAATATATTATATTAAGATGTTGAAATACGATGTTGCAATTATTTTTTTGTGTATGCAGAAAAATGGTTTGGTATATGCGAAGAAACACTGTAAATTCAAAACTTACAGATAAGGATTAGCTCGATCATTCATCTCTTTAATAAGTTTATATGAATATCCAGTCAAAACCAACAGAGTCTCTTTCTTAAAATGCAATCAATTTTAATAGTAAGAAGAACTAATAATTAAATTCCCAGGAAAAGTACAATTTACCAAAATTTAATCAAGAACTACAAAAACATATCATTCAAAAATAATTTAAAATCAATCAGTTATTAATTTCTTTAAATAAATAAATAATTGGTCCCAGAAAACTTTTAGGGGCCATCTTTCAAACACCAAAGGAATCAATTTTAATTTCACACAAAATCCTCCAGGGAATAGAAGAAAAAGAAAACTTTCAACAAATGTTCTGAGACAAGCAGAATATTGATATTAATATTAGACAAAGACAGTAAAGAAAAAATATTGGCCAATCACTTTTATGAATATAAATGCAATAGCATAAACAAATTAACAAAGTAATTCATCAAAGCATTAAAAAAATAATACATTATAGTAATAATCAAGTTGGCTTCACGCAAGAAATTCTAGGTTGGCTTAACATTAACAAAAAAAAATAACTGAATTTAAAATTCAAATTTTTTAAAAAAGAAGAAAAATAATATAATCATCTCAAAATATACAGAAAATTTACTTGCTAAAACTTAATATGGTATTATGATTAAAAAAGGAAAATCACCTAAGGATAGAAGAACTTTTTGAAACTTGTAAGGGATATCAGTAAAATGCAGGAAATATTTTTATAGATTTTTTTTCTTCATTCTCTCTCTCTCTCTTTTTTTTTTTTCATTAGATACTGAGAGTGATGTTTTAAATTCTACCATTAGGAGAGTGGTTTTGCCTGGTTTTTCATAGTCCTATTCATTTTACTTTATATATTTTAACAGCATATAAATAAGTCTATACTTTTTTTTAAAGATTTTATTTATTGATTTGAGAGAGAGAGAATGAGAGATAGAGAGTATGAGAGGGAACAGGGTCAGAGGGAGCAGCAGACTCCCTGCTGAGCAGGGAGCCCGATGTGGGACTCGATCCCGGGACTCCAGGATCATGACCTGAGCCGAAGGCAGTTGCTTAACCAACTGAGCCACCCAGGCACCCACGTCTATACATTTTAAATCTGAAGAATTGAATCTTTTATAATTTTGAAACATCCCATTTATTGACTGAAATTTTCAGCTTTATTATGGGAAGTATTTCTTGTCCTTTTTTTTAAACTCTCTGTGCAATTACGTATCTTGATTTTTGAAGGAATTAGTAAAAGTTGGGCTTTGATTTTACTTTAGTATGATGATATGTCTTTTAATTGAAGTTTCAAAATCAATTTAGCTTCAATATAATAATTATTCTATCTGAGTTTGTACCTAACCTCTCAAATTTTTATTTCTGTCTGATATGTTTGCTATTTTTCTTTACTTAATTAGTTTCTTCTCTAACAAGTATTGTTGGTTTTATCATTATTAATATTACCATTATTATCATTCAGTATTTTTTCTTAACAGTGTTTTATTTATACATAGTTACACTATTGTTTTAGGGTTTATCTTCTGTGATACAATAGGCATCTTATAAAATTTCCTGGAAAATGTAAGCATTGAAGAATCACTTAAATGTATTAATCCTCCTTCTACCATTTGTGCTATTATTACATGTATTTTCTTCCTTATTTATTAGAAACTTAATAAAACTTTACAATTCAATCACTATGTATTTATATTCACCCTTCCCAATGCTTCTCATGCATTTCTTGGTCTCTTTGCGTCCATCATGATGCAACCACTTGTTTTTGCCTGAGAAAATCCTTTCATATTTGTGTAAGTTGGGATGTAGTTAGGAAATAAAAGGTATATTAGTAATAGAAGCAGGAAGAATTTAATATAAATATTTGTTAAGTCCTAGATGAGTTAAAGAAAAATAGTAAGTGGTTCTGAAGTGGCAAAAGCAGAAAACATCTATTACCTTTAGAACCGAGGGAGAGTGGACAGAAAGGAACTAAGAACTTGGGCAAGGACAATGCAGAGGTTCAGATATTTTCAGCAAGGGCATGGCTACCATAAGAACATACGGATTACCAGTGGTAAAGAAACTCAGTAGAGGTCTATAAGTAATTCCACATGGTAATGGGAAAATTTTCTGGAGGACATGACCATAGCTGTTCTGCAAGAGCAAAGTGCTGGGTGATGGAGAAACATCCTACGTGTAGGCCACAACTTCTCCATGTGGAGAGCTGAAATGAGCACCACGAGCCTTCCTAAGTCCTACATGTTGGCTGTCCTGTTGAAAAACAGCATGATAATAATGTGAATTTCCACACAGCAAATAAACAATTTTATGATTCTACCTAATAAAGTGGTTTCTTGAATACAAGTGTGAGGTCCTCTCCTCTCACCAAAATGAGACCCACAGTCCCAATAGCAGTCACTGGCTGTATTAGCCATGAATCAAATTCAGTCACAGTTGCATAAAATATTCTATTATCTGAAGACTAGATTTTAAAATTAACCACCAATATATTGTATATAAAAAAAGAGGAAAGTGAAAAAAATAGAATTAATATGCATTAATAATTATACATATGCCAAATAAAGAGAAACTATAACTATAGTACATATTTCAGTAAGTGGTCATGACCATTGTTAGCACTTATATGACTTCTTAACCTTTCCATATTCCCTTACTCTTAGGAAAAGAAAAAAGTGTCATCTTGTAAAAATTTTAGTATATTGGTGACCCAGTCATCCTGAAAAAAATGAGTTCTTAAGATTCTACCCTTTTTGCTTACTATATCCTTACTATTAGACATAAAAGTACTAAGAGTTACCCACAATTACTCCCTTGGGCCCCATGTATATTTCTCTTTGCCCCCATTGTAAAACTGAAAATCTATTTCATAATCATGACCAATTGGCCAAACCCAAAGAATAACCCCTTTTTTCCCCAGTTTCATTGAGGAATAATTGATAAATAAAATTCTACATATCTAAGTGGATAACATAATGATTTGATATACATATACATTGTGTAATAATTAACATCATCAACTTAATTAATATATCCCTCACTTCACATAGTAAATTCTTGCTTTTTTTCCTCCCCTTTGGCAAGGATGCTTAAGATCTATTCCCAACAAATTTCAAGTATACAATATAGTATTATTAACTACAGTTACACTATTTTACATCAGATCCTCAGATCTTACTTGTCTTGTAACTGAAAACTGTATCCTTGACATGCATTACAGTGTAAAGATCACCTCCAGTAACCCCTTTTTCTATGTGTTGGGTCAGTGTCATAAAGAGCACAAAATGATGAGGTGAATGTTTCATCTCCTAATTGAGTGAAACCAGTGTTGTGTAGCTGAGGGATAGCATTCCTCCATTAGGAAAAAATAATTCCACACTAGCAGAGCTTGAGGTTTTTGAGACAAGAAGTAAAAATTCCACCAACGGATTAATAAATACAATAGTAGGAAAAGTCCCTCCTACTCCTTTATTCTCAGACCAGTGTGTTCTGGCAACAAGGGAGATGGCAACAATTGGTCATTGGCTTCCAACTGGCACTATAACTGAATCTTTAGAAAGCCATTTCAATTTTAGACAATTATTTCTCAGTGATGTGAGACAAGTGGAGCATGTCTTTTATGAGCATGAGCAATTGCATCACTTCATTTTTTGTGAAATGAATTCCTTAATAAGAAGCAATATTACGTGGCATATAATGATGGTGGATAAGGCATTGCATGAGTCCACAGATGGTAGTGCTGGCAGAAGCATTACTGGGAGGTAAGGCAAATCTATACCCAGAATGACTGCACATCCCAGTGAGGAAATATCCCTGCTCCCTTTTTGAGGAAGGCCAATTAAAACTGCCTTCAAGCATCTAGCTGATTAGGACACCTGAGTGGCTCATTCGGTTAAGTGTCTGCCTTCAGCTCAGATCATGATCCCAGTATCCTAGGATCGAATCCTGCATCAGGCTCCTTGCTCAGCGGGGAGCCTGCTTCTCCCTCTGTCTGCCCTTCCCTCTGCCTGCTGCTCCCCACCCCCTGCTGTGCTCTCTCTCTCTCTCTCTCATTCTTTCTCTCTCTCTAACAAATAAATAATATCTTTATTAAAAAAAAGAATCTGACTCGTATCTCGGGAATGCTTGGCATTGGGCTCTCTATTGGTATATTAGGCACTCAGCATTGGGAGGAGCACAGTCAACCCTGGTAAGAGAAAGAACTTACCTTTGAACCTACTCCTGAGCCTCTCTATTCCTGACACTGTAAATACTTTGTTACAACCCCACTGATCAAGTTCTATGGTGGCCTGAGAAAGAAGCTGACTAACATCCAAAAGCTGTTGTATCCATTTGGTTGTTGAGAACCTTGCCTGCAGTGTATGTCCTTTGATGACTATTCATCTGAGACATAAATATCTTCAAATTCTGTGCCAATTCTGAAAGATCTATGCTCATACCTCTTCCCCAGACATCCAAGTTTCCAGCCTATTCCTTCCAAGGCCCTGTACATTCAGCCAAACTGTTAGCAACTGCCTGTGAGTCAGAGCACATTTGTATTTCTGAACAAAGTGGCCAGTGAAAGTGGAAAACAAATTGTACCGCTCAGAATTCCACCCATTGGGAATATTTTCCTTTATCACTTTGCTTCAGAATCACCACTGAGTAGTATTTTAATCCTGGAGTCATTCAACTGTGGATGACTCATCTTTTAACCAGGGTCAATTTTTAATTCTTCAGTTAGCTAATTGTAAAGACCATGAAGGCATAGAAAGTGCTGGACAGAGTGGATGCACCGTAGCAGGAATCAGGGACAATGAAATACAATCTACTTTCTTAATTTGCTTATACCTCTCACACATGCCTGAGCTTAGTCTCTTACATATTATTTCCACTTGATAATAAATTCTTCCTGTGCATGCCCAACTTTTGGCTTTAAGTCAGATAACAGGCAGTTAATGATGGATATATCAGGATGACTGATCACTTGATAGTACCATGGTTAGATGTTCAATCTCTTCCATGACCCAGTAGCAATCATGAAGCTAGCTCTCCATTTTATATCTTTATAATTTTCATTTGATTTTTGTATACATTCCAATTCTTTTCTGAAATTATCCAACTAGTTCTCTATAATCTTAAGCATTTTAATTATGGTCATTCTAATTTTGTGTTTATTACTTAGCTTTGGACGTTTAGAATTTGAAGACCATGAAAAATGAAAGTAGAAATGTTCCAAGGTTATTAGGTCCATGTCTTTAGTTCTGTAAATAGAAATGAATAGAAGCTATAGATTATCAAGTCATCCAAATGGAGATGGTAGTTGAGGCCACTGAAAGGAATGAGATCTGCTAGGAAAAGAAAGGGTGTGGAATAAGAATAAAAGAGAGCCTAATATATAATTTTGAGAAACACCAACATTTAATGGCCTGTAAGAAAAGGTTTAAAAATAATAACCAAAGGGAGAAAAGATCAGGAGAGAATAAAAATTGACCAAAATTTAAGAAATAGAATTTTTTTTTGGAGGGGGAAATATTCAATCAAAATGTTAGACCTGGAAAGAAGCCAATAGGTCCTTTCTACCCTTTGGTGACAGTCACTATACTCTAGTGGTTAAAAGCACGGGCTTTGGAACCTACCATTTGAATTTAAGTCCTGACTCCTCCACTAATACTGTGTGATCTGTTTAAGCTCTCTGTGTTTAATTGTATTCATTCTTGCAAGGGAACCAATCATAGTTCTAATCTCATAGAGTTACTGGGAGTATTAAATTAAAACATGTAGCTTAAACAGACACTTCAAATAATGTTTGATGCATGAGAAGTGCTCAGTAGCATGTCATGTTTATTGTTGTCATTATCACGATCATTTTTGTTTTTAGCCATATAATTTTTTCTAAGCAAAAATGATACATTGTAGTGATATTGCGTAAGACATAAGCAATGGGTTGAAGAATAAATGAAAGGGTTAGTGGATATGAAATAGTAGCCCATGCTACTACATGCTTAATGATGAGAAATGAAGTGGTAATGAAGTTAAAGGAATGTGTTTCCGTGTGTGTGTTTGATTTTGAATCAACGAGTATATTTATTTTTTGAAGGGAAATACTCGGTGCAGGAAGCTTTGAAATTGGAGAAGGGAGAATAATCTGTAACAAATGAATTTGTGCAGATCCAAATTATAAGTGAAGGGATTTGTTTATACATGTGAAAGGAAGCCTTTTTATTGAGGCCACAGGTGCAGAAGCCAAAAAGTTTTGATTGTACACAAATAGATTATTAGTAGCAAATTAACATTACTGAACCAGTTATATATATGCCAATTATTCTGCTGATCAATATATATTTCATTTAATATTTAATTTTCAAATTTCATCAATTATGGTTCATCAAGTGATTCATTTAGCAAACATTTCCTGAGTACTTACTATGTGTCCAATGTGGTGTTAGCAAATGGGGATTTATAAACCATGGTGGCTACTGTCTGAATTTAGGGAGAGGACAACCTAGCTGGAAAGAAGCATACAAAGAATAAAATCTGAAATATCATGATAGTGGTGAGAGAGAAATACACAATGTTGTAGATGCCTAGGATGAACTGGGTGCATTGGAAAGTAGGCTGAAGGGAAGGAAGGGACAATGGTCCTTTTCTTGGTTTATAAACCAAGGAAATCCAATTTAAAAAAAATAAAAAGTTTGACAACAGACTGATTTTCCAACAGTATTTTGTGTATCCTTGGGCTAATTTTTGATCTTCACAATCTGCTACAGAGAAAAGTAGAAAATTACAGAGAAGAAGACGGCCTCTGATTCATCCAGAGCGACTGTATTTGATCTTCTTCATAACTGGTGTCCTGTGATGTCATTGGTATTTCTGCTATATAAATAAAGACATACTTTAACATTTCTGCTTTAATAACTTTTTAAGAAGGAAAATCAGTTCCAGAGGCATTATTGAATATACTCCAGAGATACATCTTAAAAGAGATTAAATAATTATTTCTGGTTTCAAATAATATATACTTATATACATACTTCATAAGGCACCGATAATCAAAGTTCGTCTTTTGTTTACATACCGTGTTTAAATTTTAGGAAAACTGAGACTGAGAGAGGAAGATAGATTTTTCAATATGTTTAATTACTTTGATTATGTTGGCCATTTAAAATAAACTGTAAATGCATCTGAATAAAAGTGAGGAAATACAATTCTCTAAACATTTTTAAGATATGAAATGTTTGGGAGTTTAGCATTCTTCATAAAACATAATTTCTTGAGCAAATAATGTAAAATACAGCTGGAAAGTTATTATACTGAAATGTTTGAATGTTTTTAAGAGACAAAAATAAAATAAATGTGCTAACTAGGAAATAGTGCTAGCAACATCCCAAGAACAAGGAATGTGATATGCAGAAAAACGTGATAATTAGGAATGTGAGTCATTATAATGGTAAAATTGAAAATTGAATCATATTAAAGTTATTAAAGTCAAAAGTTATGGTTCCTTAGTAACATTATCCAAGTCATATTACCCATATGTAATATTTTCTCTTCCTGTTTGGTTTATTTTGCCTCTGGTCTTTAGCCATTACAGCAATATGAATTAAAATTATATTATTCTGTTTTTCAAAGATTGCTTTTTTTGCTTCTTCATTAAAAAATGAGATTATAAAAATGTTTGTCAGACAACTTATCTTTCAGTTCCTCAAATGCATGTATTCTGCACGTATTGTGTAGAAGAACTATATTTTGAAGACAAGTTTTTTCAATAGGTACTTTTGATTTTTTACTTATATGTAGAATGTGCACAATTCCAGGAATCACAGGCAAGAGGAACAAATGGCTAAAAGATGGGCTTGATCAGCCTTTCCACATTAGGAAAGATGCCCTGAAATAGCTTCATCTGGGCATTTTAACAGACAAAAAAGCAAACGGAAAAAAACCAACTTTCTTTCACTGCCCTTCTTAGGCTCTTTCCAATGCTTTTAAAATACTTTTTTTTTTCTCCTTCTTTAATGTTTTTTAAGGAGGAGAATAATTTTAACTTTAATAGCTCAATAAATAGTTATTTACTTCCTCAGATGCTAGAAACTTATGAGAATAAAGAAGGATTTTTACAATGCTTAATAAATAAAGTAGCCCAAGGGCACCTGGGTGACTCAGTCCTTCAAGCATCTGCCCTCAGCTCAGGTCATGATCTCAGAATCCCAGGATGGAGCCCTGCATTGGGCTCCCTGCTCAGTAAGGAGTTTGCTTCTCCCTCTGCCCCTCACCCTGCTCATGTTTTCTCTCTCTCTCTCTCACTCTCTCTCAAATAAATAGATAAAATTGTTAAAAAAAATAAATAACAAATAAATAAGGTAGCCCAGTATCTACTTAAGTGTAACTGAGAGACTTTATGAACAGGAAAATGGTCACCCTCACACATGGTCTCTCCCTTCCTCTAATATGTGCTTGTCATGATTCTCCCATGTTGTGTATCTGATACAGCAACAGTGGTAGAAGCTCACAGTAACGCATCTTATTTTCTCCATTTTCTATGACTATAGTACTAGAGTCTTATCTCTCAATATTCTGAAACAACAGCTGAAGGGAATAGAAAGGAAAGGTATGAATGGACTATAGGAAAAAGAAAGAGGAATTATCAAAGAAAAAGAGAAGGGATCCAGTGACCATTCATTCCATTAGGGCTCCTGGTTCCTCTGATTTGTCTTTCTGTATCTCAGTAGTCTGACATCAGAGACACAGGCTGTGTTTAGTTCAGTCTAAATTTATCTGATGATGTAATCAGTTCCAGCAAGCATAGGATTCTACAGGGAAAAAGATTTTTAAAAAGATTTTGAATTAGATGCTTTCTCAAATTAACTAGTACATTCATTAGAAATGATTAATTGAATAGTTCAGTGACATGGCAATCACACACCTGGTGGGAAAATTAAAGAAAAGGAGAAATTGACTGGTTATTTTATACATAGGATGGCAATCATTGAACTTGAAGTTTAATTTGTTACTCCCTTTTCTGCACAATTTGCCAGACCCAGCTGGTTATTTTCCTAACAGGTAGACATGTATAGAGCCTGTCAAAATGCTTCAGACTCAAGTTTCAGAGATGAGTGACAGAAGCCAAGCCTATTCATTGAGCACATATAGGGTACTATGACAAGGAGCTATATATTTTTAGGAGATACAAATATTCAATAAATTGGACATGAAGATGCTCCTCAGTAATTCCAGTGGGGACAAGCAAGTGCTTATAAATAATTACCAAGAACATTGAAAGGAAGAACTCATAATAGAAGTTAAATTTAGTTGAAATATTACTGGTCTTGTAGTCTGTTTACAGTTAAATGCAGGAATTCCATGTAAAATAGTCTAGACAGATGATCATTGAGCATGTGCTTAGATGTTTGTAAATCAGCACAGTAAGAAAAAAAATGTAGGTGAAAAGGAAAACATTATGGGGAAAAAATACATCCTACCATTTATAAAATCCTTGACCTCATGACACGAACAAAACCACAATACAAGATCCGCAAGTTTTCTTTCCTTAAATAAAATGACAATCGGATGACAACAAAAAGTATATATTGCTCTAGAAGTATTTTTGTGTGAATTAATAACTGAAGAAAAGGGCTAAATTGGGAAAATGCTCTTATACTATTTCTTGGAGGTTTGACCATCCTACAAATTAATCATTAGAAGAATTGCTTTCTGTCAAATTGCTATTGAGTAATTCATTTACTCTACTTGTCTACGTACCAGCAGCACTTTACATTCTGCAGGTGTTTAAGCTGAAAACTTCCTCTCCGTGGTTCTACTCTAGGTCTCAGTTCTTAGTTCTATTCATAATGATAACTATGGCAGTGACTATATCTGTTTGCTCATGTTTATGTAATAAATACTATCTAATCTATAGCATAAAGTATAAACAATGCTTTTCATGAAGAATTAAGCACACTAAATGGGCATTTTAGAAATTTCTGTGGATAGTTTGTTTGTAAAAATATCTGGGGGATAAAGCATACATTTCATTGGAGGGTTCCTGGGATAATAGATGTTCAGCAATGCTTAGACTCCCATAAGAAATGAAGAGAAAGCTCCCAGCCATGCGAAAACTTTCATCTTGCCAGGCATTCATGCAGGTGGGGTAAGGAGATGATTAATATTATTTGAATCTACAACCAAAGTATATTTTGCATACAGCCACAAATAGTTTCTACACTGTGCTAATCTACAGCGAATTTTCTAAAGGGGGAAAAAAACCTATGAGGTGAACTTAGGGAAAATTGTACTTTGTTGTTTGAAATCAAAAGAAAATCACATCATGGACCGTAATAACTCTGTTACGTTTGAGATAATAATACCAGACTTACTGGTCTGAGGTTGTATATACTCATTATATGTATGATCTTCTGAGAATTCCATTATACTTCATAGATTTTTATGCTTTTGAAAATTTGTAAATGTATCAAGATTTTTAAAAGGTTTAAATGGAAATGAAAACCTGAATTCTATTTATTTCTATTCTACTTGTTAGGGATGTTTTCTGAAAATAACTACTACATTGTAATCATTTATAAAATTAGATAATGATTACTCTACACATTCCCATGTGTATATTGACAATGCCTGTAAGACTTATATTTCAAGCAATGTGAAGAAAGATTCAGATGAAGGTAACAGCAGCATGTTGTTTCCAATTTTTCTTTAGTGGAACAACATTAATTAAAAATTTAATTTAATTAACTTTAAGAATTTATGAGAATTAGATACTAGCTATGAAACTTGAATTAGCCATTGTAGTTTTCAATTTGGAGCTTTACCATCAGCCCATTAGAATCATTGATCCCTTTGGACTCACAAGTAAGAAGAGCTGTACCTGACTAAAATTAGCTTTCTCTTTTCTTTGAAAATAACAAAAACAAGAATGTAGTGCTCAAATAAAATTGACCCCATGAAAATCTCATAAGTTTTATCAGGAAATATTTTTAGCCACTTTCAGCAGTATTCAGCTGACCCTCTTACAGGTCCTTTTATATAATAATCAATATGCGCACAGAGAATTGATACCAATTCACTTATTTCAAGCCAGCCAGAACAACAGATCAATAAATCATGAACTTTTCTTTGCTTCTTCTCTCAACTTTAACAGAACAATTATTCCAACAGCTAAGCCGGTAGCCAATATTGTGATAAAGTTCTTTCTGAGGTCAGAATGTTCTGAGATTGGGACAGACCCCAGAGTTCATTTATTTATTTCCAAGTACTAAGTGAAAAATATATTTAACTGATATTCTTGCACTCTGTTCTCACACTGAACATCCGGAAATGATGCATTTTTTTTCCATCAGGAAACATTATGGTAATTAGCAGGGGAAAATAAAGTATGTGCATCACTCATTTTTTTTTCAAGAGAGTATGATAGTATTAGAGTTCTTATTAGCTCTATTATTTATAATCTAGATAAATTAATACAATTTAATAGCCAACCACAATTAATTTCCATAGCTTATGAATCTGGCATAAGAATATTTGAATTTTCCCCCTGAAATGGAGGGTACTACAAATAAATATGGTATAGCTTGCTATCAGCAAATGCTTAACCATCTTGAAAAAGCCATTTCATTGCTCTGAGACTCTTCATATAAACTTAAAAGATGATGTTTGGTTAAATGATCTCTAAATTTCTTCTCACTTTGGTAAATTATGGGTCTCTGTGCAGACTGAAATTAGGTTACATTACAATATAATTTGGTTGATTCTTGATCAGTTAATCAAAACTTCTAGATTAACTGAGTTAATATTCATTCTTTCTTTAGAAGGAAGACATACAAAGAATGATCATCATATTGGTAAGAGAGACAAAACTTTGACAGATGGTTAGAATAAAACGTATTAGAGACAAGACTCTGTGTGAACTTTCCATCAAAACCATAATCGATAAGTACCATATGAATAATCAATAATGAATTTTTAAGCATGGCATAAGGAAGACCTATATAGCAGAAACTGATTCATGAAGGGCTTAGAGATATTAGTAGACAAGTTCAATACTCATTAATAGTGCGATGAGTTTAAAAAGAGCAAATACAGGTTTAGGGTGCACTTGGGAATTTGCAATATCTGGGCTAATGTAAACAATAGAACCTTTATTCTCTGTGTTAAGGAGATAATTTTTAAAGAATGTTTATCTTAGAGTGTCAGGCTTACAGAGAAATTTAAAATAACTGGAGTAGTAGGTGGTAAATGTTATAGGAAATAGATATGGTGGTAGATTTTAGCACAACATTATGCCAACGTTGTATACACTTTCCTTTATGAAGTTTATTATTTTGTAAAGCAGTTAATAGCAATATTCAAGATGAAATGCTATAATTCCTTGTTAACAATACTGAGAAAAAAAAAGTTATGCAAGCAAAAAATGAACTTGAGAACCAAAAAGTTCTTCCACTCAGTTTCTATGCAAGTGGAGACTAAAGAATGAATGTTTATAGAATTTGGAATAATGAAAATAAAATTGCCCTCTCTATGAGTATTGTGTAGTGCAAAACATACATTTTTAAGGTATTATCCACGCCACTTGGGAGTTTGGCCTGAGTTGGAACACAACATGTTCACTGAACTCATATGAACAAGTGCCTTGTATTATCATCCCTTCTCTACCTGTTTCATATAATGCATTTAACTTAGGTAAGAATACTTTCAAGAGTATCATTCTTTCAATGTTCTGGTGTAGTTAACTAATGTCATTGGACAAGAAAAGAAAAGAACATTCTATTGTTCTTCAGGTTTAGGTATTATCCTAGTAATTTCCCTGACTCAATGTAATGTAGTAACCCTAATTACCTAGTAGGAGGTAATAGAAGATTTTACTTAAATACTCATAGAAAGGCTTTGGGTTGTTTTCAATTTTAGGATTGGAATTCTAGATGATATTTATTTCCTTCTGCCTGAATATTTTCCTTGTGTTAAAAAAATGTCAAAATATTTGCTTAAGTTCCTAATTGTGAGAAAAAAGTTACATATATGAATATATGACCTATTTATAGTTGGAAGTAGTCTCTTATGGTTTAGTCTCTCTTGCAATCACTGACATAATAAAACAAGTCCTCACAGGAAATGTTGTGATGCTGACCCAACTTTCAAAAGAGTCCTTCAAATAACAGTCCATGATTGTGTCGCAGTCATGCTGATGAAAATCTATTTTGGTCCAAAGATGCAAACCAATTTTTGTAGGTATGTGTGTATTTATTTTTTGTTGATGTTTTATATATGAAAATGGCCTAGGTAATTTTTATTTCTCTAATTTTTAGTTTTCTTGCTAACTTTCCATTAAGCAAATAAATTAGTTAAGTGTAAAGTAATATTATTAGAGGAACTGTTCCAAGAATGTCTGTGAAATTGCATTTCAATACCCATTAGACATGGTTCTTTTTCTCTATAAACATCTCTCTGCTATTGAAAATGCAATTCTGCAGCATTAAATAAAAAGCATATTCAAAATAAAGCTGACTTTTTCAATCACTGAGCTACAGCTACCTCAACTAAATACCAGAATCCAATTAAAGAGAAGTGAACTCTTCAGCTTGACCTACTGATAATTTCAATTATTTACTTCATATTTTGAAAGTTTCATTAGAGAACACAAGACTTGATTCGAATCTGATTTGGGGAATCTGGTTGGAAATGGCTGACCAGAAAGTGTTAAGGAGGTAGGAAGAAGGATTGGCCTCTAGGATATAGAAGGGTTGGAGAAACCAGTTACTAGGGAAATCCTTTCCCTGATGTCTGCATTTGAGGAACAGAAATAAAAATGAAGACAGCCGATTTGCTGTGGAAAGTAGCCTGGTACAGAGTTAACACCTCAACAGTCCAGTAGAGAACCACCTTTCCTCAGAGACGTCGGCATAGGCCCAACTCCAGAGAAGCTCTATCAACCAACAACAAGAGCTCTAATGTTGACAAGAAAGCATAGTTTTTCAGGAAGCAGAAGGCCTTAAAGTGGGTCCAGGAGGAAACTAGTGCATGGATTCCTTTAGCAGTTTTGTTTTGAATATATACCCCCAGAAGCAGGTTGTATGATCCTGTTGTAATCCAGACCAGTGAACATATGACATTTATCTCAAGGAAATAATGTGATTTTCATTATCCTCTACTATGGTTGTATATACAAGCTACTCATCTATACAGGGAGTCCAAGGGAGAGGACCCTCATATTCAGTAGTTGTAAACATTCATGATTATTGAGATGCTGTTCTCATAGCTTAGTTCTCTCTGGTCCAAGAAGGAGCAGATGATAGCTAATTTGCCAGTTAAATTGAGAAATGTGAAACAAAATGTATCAAAATATATTCCTAGTGGCACACAGGTTCTGAAGGGGAGATACATTCTATATTGCACACAGGGATTGATACTTACCCAAGTTAGTATGATCTGTCTACAACTGGATAAATTATAATTTCTTCAGGAAATGTTCTTTGGCAAGTATCAAAGAGGAAGTTAGCACCTACTTATAGAAACTAGTTAAAAAAAAACTGAAGGGTGTTTTCTCAAAATATTTAAGGGGTACCTATGACAGATTCAGTAGGGTAATTAAATGTTTTATCCATGTGCCCAGATCTCTACATGAAATACCCCCAAAGAATCAGTTAAGTATGTCAAAGAATATGTCAACAGGAGCTGTCTCTTGCTTAATGCAGTGGAAAAAGTACAAACCTCTAATAATAATAGCCCTGGGTACCAGTCCTATGGGAGGGTGGGCAGAAGGTGGGAGCTCGATTCTTAGGCTATCCTTTTCTGATAGCTACATGAGGAGAAACAAAAAACAAAATGAAACAAAACAATGGATAATATTGCTCTACTTTGGGAAGTATAGGTGAATCAAATGAGGTCTTTTATTTTATTTATTTATTTATTAAAGATTATTTATTTATTTATTTGACAGAGAGAGAGACAGTGAGAGAGGGGACACAAGCAGGGGGAGTGGGAGAGGGAGAAGCAGGCTTCCCGCCAAACAGGGAGCCCAATGTGGGGCTCGATCCCAGGACTCGGGGATCATGACCTGAGCCAAAGGCAGACGCTCAACCAACTGAGCCACCCAGGCGCCCCAGATGAGGTCTTTTAAACTGAAGGGAGACAGAGGCAAGGAAAAAAAATACACTCAGCACAGAAAGTAACCCAGAATTTCCGCTCCTATGTGTGGCTTGGTTTTATGATCTGGTTGGCTGTAATTTACAGATAAGTGGGTTTTCTGCCAGGACTTAAAGGTCTAGGGACAGAGACACAAATTTCAACTTGAAAACTCTTTGATTCCAGCCAGAAATTTCCAATGATCATATCAAACTACATTGTTCTGTGTAATAGTACACCTATTACTAAACACGACTGACTTATATATCTGCTGCATATGCTGGCTGATTTCTCTGCTTTCTACTTGCTCAGAGGTTGCTCCAGCCACTCCTAACTTATATAGGTGCAGAGTATTCAAAGTATTTAAGCTTTACGGTCCTGCTGATTTGTGATAATAAAAACCCTATAACTCTGCACTACTGGATGTTGATTTTACTAGTAGAGTTAGATTTCAGGAATCACACTGCTACCTTCAAAACACACATCCATTGCCTCTGGTGAAAAGGTTCCTGCTGGAGCCAAGGGAAACACCATCCACCAAGGCAAGATCCTTGGGTCTCAGAGAGTGAAGTCATTGTAAAGGGACTCCCTACCACCCAAGAGGAGCAATGAGTAAGTTGAAGGCACATGCCATTTCTGAATTAAGGATATAGTCCTGTGATTTAGTAAGGTCAATGCTATTTTAGTCACAGATAAACTCCTAAATATCAGTGGTTTAAAACACATGAAACTCATTTATTTTTCTTATGAAGTCAACAATTGATAGTTATGTACTAGAATCAGTTCATACCAGATCACAAGAGTCAACTAGCAAATTTTCAGGAATTGTGTGAGCCAATTTTAATCAGTCATTAAATAAGAAATTGTGCACTTATAATTAAATAAATTATATTAAAACAAAAATAACTTATAATCAAAACTCACCTCATCCTAATTATTTTACTACATTTTATTATTATCTGTGCTCTAGAGGTTATTAATTTCTATTGTATTTGTATGGTAGAAATTCTATCAAATGGTATGACATGTACCTTTCATCCTACATCTTTAACTCTGCCTTCAGGGCTGAGACCTACAGGCTCAGTGTGCACATGGTTTGATGAAAAAGTCATTGAAGGCACATATTTACCCAATATTTTGCCACCACATAATGCAGGACTTCATCTTTTCATCCTCTCACATGGATCTGTGTGTAATCTGCATCTGAATGATTAGGTCAATATTATAATTTAGGTTTCAGTTAGCAATAGCACATTTTTCTGGGTTTCATATTAGAATAACACCAGCTACAGTAATTAATAAGCCTCAAAACATCAGTGACTTAATAAATTAGAACTTTAATTCTTGCTCACATGAATTCGTAAGTAAACATTGATCATCAACAAGCTATTCTCCAAATGTCTCCTTTCATCTTGAGGCTCAGCCTATCTTTGACACTTTGTTTCCAAATTATCCCCATGGGTCATTTTCCATCATGTTTAGCCAGAGTGGAAAAACAAAACAAAACAAAACAAAACAAAACAAAACAAAGGTGATTACGTTCAGAGGATCTATGGTCTTGGCCTAAGAGTGACACACATCACTTTTGCTATCTTTCCATTGACTAGAACTCAGTCACAAGTCACATCTGACTTCAAAGGATGCTGGGAAATACAGATTATCTGTGTGCATAATTAGAAGAGAACACAGTTATGATGAAGAGCTAGCAAGTCTCTGCATATCCTTGGATGTATAAATGTATTGTCACATGTGTTTAGTCTGTTAGCTTCAGACATTCAACAACATCTCATGTGATACCCATTAAGCCAACTCAAATAGGCATGGCATGGCATAAGTACAATCCTTATAAAGTCCTTACAAAATACAATTATATACTGAAGAAATTGATCCCAGAGAAATCAGGTGACTAGCAACAATCAGTTTAACTGATAGAAGCAGAAGTGCCTTGGCTGTATTTAAGCATTATCTACACTGCCTTGGTTTACCACCTACCTCCTCACCCAAGGATGATGGGAGTAATTTTAGCATATCCCTAGACTTCAACAGCTCTGCTGGAATAATGGCCATTCTGTATTATCTCTGGTTAAAATTCTCCAACCTGGCTCTGGACTCTTCAAAGCTTCTCTTCCAACAGGACAAGCTCTCAGCACCCAAGGCAGTATGGGGAGAAATCAGTAGGAAAGAACAATAGTAACTGTAATTTTTCTTCCAAGCCATAAATTTTAAAATATTTGAAAATGGTTACCCTAGCCTAATCTTCTTTATTTTACACTAAGCAGTTAAAGGCTTGTGACCTGTCTTTTATGACATCAATTTCAAAGCCTTTACCTTTCTTAATATCTTCTTAAAATGTGGTACATAGAAAGTAATTTAATTTCCTAGGTGTGCTCTGAATGATAGGTTAGGAATGTTCCCCATCATGGGCTATGCAAGCTCCTTTACTTGTTTCCCTCCCATATTGGTTGCCCATTAAAGCTATTGCTTATTTTCTTCATATGATTATTGTCATTGTTTTAACATTAAACCTTCTTTCCCATTACATAGTTTGCCACTAATATTGTCTCTACACCATCATTCACAGCAATGTGTTCTAACTCACATAGTTAAATCAGCTTCTGCTGTATCCAGGTTTGTATTTCAATCAGTGATGCTCTCCCATAAATACTTCAAGTAATTCCAGTTGCACATAGAATTAACCATAAGTTTCTTTTTTTAACTGAAGTATAATTGACATAAAATTTAGTTTCAAGTGTACATCATAGTAATTTGATATTTTATACATTATGAGATGACCTACATGACGTCTAGTCACCATCTGTCACCATAAAAATTTATTATGATATTATTGACTATATTCCCTATGCTGTATAGTACATCACGTGACTTATTTATTTTATAACTGGAAGTTTGTATCTCCTAATCTCCTTCGTTTATTTCACCTGTACCCCAATGCCTCCCCTCTCTGATAACCAACACTTTATTTCCTACATCTATGAGTATCATTCTGTTTTGTTTTGTTCATTTGTTTTGTTTTTTAGAATTCACATACAAATGAAATGTAGTATTTGTCTTTCTCTGACTTACTTCATTTAGCATAATATCCTCTAGGTCCATCCATGTTGTCACAAATGACAAGCTTTCATTCCTTTTTATGGCTGGATAATATTTCTTTCATTCTTCTTTACTCGTCTATCAATGGACATTTAGCTTGCTTCCATATCTTGGCTATTGTAAAAATGCAGCAGTGAACATAGGGGTACGTATATCTCTTTGAGTTAGTGTTTTTTTTTCTCTGGATAAATACTCAGAAATGGAATTGCTTGATCATATGATAGTTATTTTTTTATTTTTTTCAGGAACTTTCATATTCTTCCATAGTGGATACACCAATTTACATCCCCACCAGCAGTGTAAGAAGGTTCTCTCTTCACAACCTCGTCAACATTTGGTGTTTGTCTTTTTGACTACAGCCAAGCTGACAGGTGTAAGGTTATATCTCTTGTGGTTTTGATTAGCATTTTCTTGATGATTAGGGATGTTAAACATATTTTTGTGTGTGTGCCTATAGGCTATATGTATGTCTTCTTTGGGACAAATTCTATTCAAGTCCTCTGCCCATTTTTTAATCAAGTTGTTTTTTTTATTGTTGTGTGTGTTCTTTATATATTTTAGATATTAGCCCCTTATTGGATCATGATTTTCAAATACCTTTTCCCATTATGTAGGTTGCCTTTTCATTTTGTTGATGATTTATTTTACTGTGCAAAAGCTTTTTAATTTATATAACCCCATTTGTTTATTTTAGTTTTTGTTGCCCTTGTCTGAGAAGACTGGTCCAAAAAAATATTGCTAAGGTCAGTGTCAAAGAGCTTATTGCTTATGTTTTCTTCAAAGATTTTTATGGTTTCAGGTCTTACATTCAAGGCTTTAATCTGTTTTGAGTTTATTTTTATATATGGTGTAAAATAGTAGTTCAGTTTCATTCTTTTGCATGTAACTATCCAGTTTTCCCAATACCATTTATTGAAAAGACTTTTTCCCCATTGTATATTGTTGCCTCTTTTTCATAGATCAATTGCCCATATATGCATGTATTTATTTCTGGGCTCTGTATTCTATTTCATTGATCTATGTGTCTTTTTCATGCCAGTACCATACTGCTTTGATTACTCTAGTTTATAGTACAGTTTAAAATCAGGGAGTGTGATACTTTCGCTTTTATTCTTTCTTAAAAAAATGCCTTGACTATTCAGGGTCTTTTATGGTCCTATACAAATTGTAGAATTCTTTGTTCTAGTTCTCTGTAAAATGCCATTGGTATTTTGGTGGGGATTGCATTGAATGTGTAAGATTGCTTTGGGTAGCATGGGCATTTTAACAGTATTAGTTCTTCCAGTCCATGAGCATGGACTATCTTTCCGTTTATTCATGTCATCTTCAATTTCTTTCACCGATGTCTTAAGTGTTCAGTGTATAGTGTCTTTCACTTCCCTGGTGAAATTATTCCTATATATTTTATTCCTGTTGATGTAATTATAAATGGAAATGTTTTGTGATAACATGTTATTTGTGTATACAAACATAACTGATTTCTGTATGCTAATTTTATATTCTGTGATTTTACTGCATTTATTTATCAGTCCTAATAGTTTTTTTGTGAAATCGTCAGGTTTTCTATATATATAGTATCATGTCATCTGCAAATAGTGACAGTTGGCTTCTCCCTTTTCAACTTGGGTGACTTTTATGTTTTTTTTTTCTTGCCTAATTGCTGTGGTTAGGACTTCCAATACTGTGTTGAGTAAAGGTGATGAGAGTGGGCATTCTTGTCTTGTTCCTGATCTTAGAGGAAAAGCTTTTAGCTCTCTACCATTGAGTTTTATGTTAGCTCTGGATTTATCAAATATGGGCTTATTATGTTGTGATATGTTGCTTCTATACCCAATTTGTTGAGTTTTTATCAGAAATAGATGTTGAATCTTGTCAAATGCATTTTTGCATCTATTCAGATGACGATAAGATTTTTATCCTTTGTTTTGTTAATGTGGTATTTCATGTTCATTGATTTGCAAATATCACTAATGAACATATATGCAAAAATCCTCAACAGAATATTCACTAACTGAATTCAACAATACATTGAAAGGATCATATACCTTAATCAGATGGAATTTATTCCAGTTAACCATGTTTAACTAACCTGTTCCTCCTTCCTTATATAGTGCAGGAAAAGAAATTTTCCTTAATCTTTAGTAATATCAGCATCAGCATATTTGATTATGAATAACAATATATTTAAAGATAGAGATGGCTTCCTGATTTAATGCTTGATTCAATTTCCTCTCTAGACCCAAGAGGGAGTTATTTAAGAGATTCCAATTAGGAATGATTTGAATTAATTGGAGCAACATAATGTACACACTGCATTGCATTCCCAATTAAGTTAGAAAGAGATAGAAGATATTCTGCTGACAGCACGTCTTTATTGGGCTAATAGTCATTATTTACGTATCATCAATTCTTTATCTAATGTCAAGCATTTTGTTTCTTCTGAACACAAATATGCATTATTACTAAAAAACAAAAATACCAATGAATAATGGATTAGTTTAGTAAACAAGAATGAGATTGGAACATAGAGCATGAATTAGTACCCAAGACTTCACCTCTGTATGTATGTATGAATTGGATGATCCCCCCACCCTGGAGCCTGCTCTGACCTATGGTAAGAGCCAGATTTATTGGGTCTTAATTGCTCTCTGTTTTATACTGAAGTTAAAATGTATCAGAAGCATGTAGAGGGTCTTACTATTTTTAGACTATTCATAAAATTATGCTCAGGGGGAAAAAGGCTCTAATACTGACATTTTTGAATGGTGAGTATTCCTTTAGTAGTATAATCACTTGGTCTGAATCTTAAAGTGTTAGCTTTAAGCTGTTAGTAATAACGATTATTATTTAATTATATTAATTATTATTAATCAATAACAGTGTTATTAGTTAATAATAACTAATGTTTTTGCAAGATTTTTTAATTATATCCAGGATCACATTTGCTATTATTTTTTCCCTCTGAATTTTTTCTGTTCTACAAACAAATATATGTGTTGAATTCACAACACACAAACTAATTGTTTTAAATCCCAGATCTGCTAATTATACCTGTGTGATATTTCAGAGGTCATTTAGCCTGTGTGATTCACATTTTACTCTTGTAAAGTTAATTCTCTCTCATCAAGTGATAGTTGTTGGGTGAGAGAAATAGATGGAATGCTGGAGGAGGGGTGTGAGGAGAGAAAGGGAAAGAGGAAGAGAGAGGATTTTGTTTTATTGTTTTGGATCAAAATATATTCTTCCATGGGATGTTCTTTGAACAAAAGCAAATCCCCATATTTAAGTGGTAGAACACTTTAATAAGACACTGTGGTTTACAGGAAAATTTTAATTGAATGATTTAATTTAGCACTATGTACCTACTGTATTTATAGAGAATTAGACTAATCCTTCTTCCACATGACCTCTCTGATTGAAGTCAATTCCAAATTCTAGCTGACACCTACAAAATGTGAATTCAGTGAATTAAGAAAACTAATTTTAAAAGAAACCAATTAATTTTTTTTACAAAAATATATCTCAAGAGCCAAATTATCAGTTTCACTGACCCCCCCACCCCCATCAATTCACCAGTTGACCAGTTGTGGTTGTCAGTTACACAGATTCGGACTTAATTGAAGCTGAGTACAGAGTCTTATTTCTAAGAGCAGATGAAGCCTTCCTGCATCCCAGAAGCTATTATAGTTTCATTACAAGTAGTTTTGTGAGGCAAGTACCCCGACTAATGAAGTCTAATTTCCTGTGGATTAAAATAGGGAGGTGATAGGATATCACTGATGTTAGGTAAAGAAGTTCTGATTATAGCACATTTATTCTGTTAAATTACTCGTGAACACATGAAGACATGGTTGTGGGCCAGAAAAGCCAATGGCATTTTCCTTCTGTGGGAGCTGTGGGGATGTAGGGATTCAAGAGCCCATTCCATAGTCTTAAAGCCTTTTAAGTAAAAACTCTGTGGGTGATCTCATTTCAAGATAAACTAATATCACAGGTCAAAACTTGCCAGCCAAGTAACCTAAAGAAAATACACAATTATCACTAATAGAAATCCACACAATATTTTTCACCAAGAAAACTGCAGTAGGAGAATGCTATTTGTAGCTTGGCCAACATTACATATATTTTGAACAAATGAACAATGTATGTGTATAATATAGATGCCTATGTTCTAAAGCAAAAAAAAAAAAATCACACCTGCAAATTTATGGTATCTGGAAATATCAGAAGAAAATCAATTGTCAATTTACTAGAAATATCAGTTGTTTCAGAGACTGTCCTATGTTATAATCAGTCTTAAAAAGCACATTATTGCTATCATAAACCATTAATGGTGGTTTATAACCAGGGGAAAAATCCTTTAAAATCCCTCACTGCTGCAATTCACAAGCCATTGCTACAATTCACAACTCGTTTGTTAGAGTCTTAACCTCCCTCAGCTTTGCCTTGGGCCATTAACTAACAAACCAATCATTAACTGCTAGTAATGACCATTTTTCCCAGGGATTATTGTTTAATTGAACTCTTGTGCAGGACCCATTATTTTCTGAGATGTCAAAATAACTATGCATTGGTCTGTTTTTTCTGTAATATCAAGACCTCCTGAAATAAACAATGCAAGTGTCAGAGAATTAAATTTTTCACTGTATACACTATTTAAAATACATTACTTTAATGAACAATTTTGATGTTTCAGAGGAACTTTCTCATTTTTTTCATTCTCCTGAGCATATCCATCATGTAACTTAGATGCAGAATTAATGTGTATTTCTCTTCAATAATATACATAATGTCGAGACATTTATATTAGTAAACTGGGTTATATATTCATCTGGGTAAGGCACATTTGATTATTAGCATTCTGCTCCTGAGAAACAAGGCACGGTTGCTTGTCTGTTGCCATGGAAATAAATTAGGAAGGATAACCTGCCTACTTATCAATTTTTATTAATGCAATCAGCCTACCTGCTTAACCCATAAGTAACAATTGCACATTTAAACTAAGCCAATAAAGCACTGTAACTCTAGGGGTGCCAGTTAAAGTAAATAGAATAGAAAATTGCTGAAATAAAAAGTCTGAGTTATGTGTCATAGTTCTGATGTGCCCCATTAATATTTGAGGATAAAGAATATTGCCATTTGAGAGGTCTTTAACAGTGGAATTACCATCAACTAATATTTATTGAGAGGAAGAGAAGCATCTAAGACAAGAAGTCAAGAGGGATATAATAAAACAAAATTGCCCTCCTACTATGCTGAGACAGTTTATAGATGTATGTGTTAAAATTTGAAACTAAGGAACCCTGATCCAATGCTAGCCAAACAAAAGTGAACAGTATGGATTATATTTGATTGAACACTAATAATGTAAAGTCTAGAAATTCAGAATTTGCCATTATTTAACCTGAACTAGAATGAAGTTCACCTTTTTATGATCTAAGAAGAAATAAAAGCTTGCTAAGTAAATTAATAGCAAGTTACTACAAGATCAAAAATATAGTTAACCTGTAAAATATGTTATAATTAAGGACTCCAGACCCACATCTATTCATTGCAGCAGGTCCAACTAGGCTTAGAAATAATTGGTGTTTTCTCTCTTTAATTCAGACTGATTTACTCATCAATGCCTACAAATTACTGAGATTTTGTAAACTGCAATACCATCAAGGAAATCCACAGCAAATATACACACATTCATTTTCCATAAGGAAAACAAATCACTTGACTATCAATCTCCAGTACCTTCAAAGATTAAGGAAGCATTTTTCTCATAACAGAAACAAATCTAATATTTGAAAAATAATGCTTAAGCTTTAGGTGATAAGTATATAATAAGAAAAATTGACATGGGGCCTTAATTTATTTTTAAGAAATGATTTTTTTTGTTGTTAAGACAACATAAAATAAACTCTCAAGTTTTTAGATGAACATTATCGTTGGCTATAGATACAATATTGTACAGTTCTCAGGAGCTTATTCAACTTGCTTAATTGAAACTTTATGCCTATTGATAAATAACTTCCCTTCCCCCCGCCAGCCCTAGGCAACCACATTTTTATTTTTTATGTTCAAATGTATTTAGCTGCTCAGAGTTTGATATTCAGAAAAGTTAAAATTAATGACTA
The DNA here is from genome assembly GCF_003265705.2 of Callorhinus ursinus. NCBI lineage: Eukaryota > Metazoa > Chordata > Mammalia > Carnivora > Otariidae > Callorhinus > Callorhinus ursinus. The sequence continues at coordinate 56,244,119 of NW_027397068.1, read as the reverse complement.
ATCATTTTGGCACTAATGTTAGCAATAGATTAATAGTTATAATTAAAATTTAAAATTAAATGAGTCATTTAATCTAATTCTGCAAAACACACACACACACACACACACAACAAAAGAAGGAAGTTATCAAAACAGGACTATCCCTTCTATCGATCCTTATCTACTTAATCAGATCTATATATAAAGATGGCTGCAAAATGATTAGTATTGAAAGGATAATATGGGTAGATAGTTACCAAGTGTTTATTATATACCAGGTCCAAGGTGCTGTCTTAAATATATATTGTCTCATTCATCTCCAAAATAAAACCATGAAGATAAAAATTTGGATTAATTTATAGATAGCAAACTGAGTTTTTGAAAGGATAAATGACATACCAAAGTCAATAAATGGTAAATGGCAAAGATGTAACTAGAATCCAAGCTGGTATTGCTGCGTTGGATATTTGAAGGTGTAAGTTCCCTTCCCAACTACTTTCCTAACAAATATGAAACAATATTAGTGCCAGGCATCTGTTGAAGAAGAAGAAATTTATGGAGAAATTATGCTTGACAGAGTAGAAGTATTGGGGACAGAAAGTATGAACAGGGTATCATAAGAAAAATAATAAAGGTATAGTGGAAATAAATATAAGTATAAATATGGTTATGGGCCTATAAATGAGTCTGACAAAAAGTTTATATAGTTTTTGTTTTCTAAAAACAGTTATTATTGATATATAATTTAATATCATGGAATTCACCCATTTATTTATTTTTTTTTGAAATTCACCCACTTATTTTTTTGTTTTTATTATGTTATGTTAGTCACCATACAGTACTTCATTAGTTTTTGATGTAGTGTTCCATGATTCGTTGTTTGCGTATAACACCCTGTGCTCATTGCAATATGTGCACGGGCTGACCCATTTAAAGTAGAGCACATTTCAATGTATTTTAGTATTTTCACACATATGTGGAACCTACTGAACATTTTCATCACCTAAAAAATAAATCCCACCCTTTTAATACTATTGTTTTATCCCCCCCAAACCTAAGCAACCACTAATATGGTTATGTCTTTATAGATTTGCATGTTATGGAGATCTCATATAAATGGAATCATATAATAGGCATTCTTTTGAGACTGGCTTCTTTCAATTGGCATAATATTTTTAAGGTTCGTCTGTGTTATAGAATGTATCATTACATTCTTTTATTATGGCTGAATATTATAGCTGATATACTACTTTTTGTTTATTCATCAGTTAATGGATATTTTAGATTGTTTCCAGCTTCTGACTATTATGAATAATGCTGTTCTAAACATTCATGTACAATTTTTTCCTGTGGACATAAGTTTTCACTTCTGTGTATATACCATCTTAGTGGGTGGGAACGGTTATGCTATTATGGTTTTGATATGCATTTCTCTGTTGCCTAATGTCAAGATCTTTTCATGAGTTCATTGGATTTGGTATATCTTTTGGGGGGAAATGTCTACCAGAAATATTTGTTCTTTTTTTATGAGTTTGTTTCATTTTTATGAATTTGACTCTCTATTATTGAGTTGTAAAATTTCTTAATATTTCCTAGATAAAATTCCCTTATCAGATATAAATTTATAAACATATTTTCTCTCATTCTGTGGGTTGTCTTTTACTTCCTTGTTAGTGTCTGTAGAAGTACAAAAGCACTTAAAAAAACGAAGAAATCCAATTTATCTCTTTTTTTCTTTGGTTGTTCATCTAAGAATCCACTGTCAAATCTGAGGTCATAAAGAATCTCCTCTCTGTCTTCTTCTAAGAGTTTTGTATGTTTAGCTATTATATCTAGGTCATAGAATCATCTTCAGTTAATTTTTGTATGAGGTAAGGATTCAACTTCATGTTTTTGCATGTGGGTACCTAGTTGTCTTAGCACCTCCTGAAAGGTTACTCCTTCCCCATCGATTGGTCTTGAAATTCTTACAAAATCAGTTGACCATAGACACATGGTTTTATTTCTGCACTATCAGTACTATTCCTTTGATCTATATATCTATCTTTATGACATCACCAACACTTGATTTCTGTTGTTTTGTATTACATTTCGGAATCAGGAAGTGTGAGTATTCCTACTTTGTTCTTTTTATATTTTTGTTGTTGTTGTTACTTTAATCACTGCAATTCCATATAAATTTTAGAATCTACTTGTTAAATCTACAAATAAGCCATCTGGCATTCTGATAAGGATTGGGTTGAATCCACAGATCAATTTGGGGATTGTTGCCATCTTAACAGTATTAAATCTTTTGATCTATTAGCATCCGATGTTTCCCCATTTATTTAGATTTTCTTTAATTTCTTGAATAATTCTTTGTAGCTTTTAGAGTATAAATTTCGTTCTATTTATTTTTAAATGTTTTATTCTTTCTGATGCGATTGTGAATGGAATTGTTTTCTTTCATTTTTGGTTGTTCATTGAATTGAAGTTTGTATGTGGATCTTGTGTCCTGCAAACTTACTGAACTCATCTGTTAGTCCTAGTAGGTTTCTTGGTGGACTACTTAGGATTTTCTATATAAAAAGCATATCATCTAGGGGCACATGGGTGGCTCAGTCAGTTAAGTGTCTGCCTTCAGCTCAGTCAGTTAAGTGTCTGCCTTCATGATCTTGGAGTCCTGGGATCTAGCCCCACAGCAGGCTCCCTGCTCAGCAGGGAGTCTGCTTCTCCCTTTCCCTCTCACCCACTCCAATCGTGCTCTCTCTCTCTCTCAAATAAATAAATAAATAAATAAATAAATAAATAAATAAAATCTTCAAAAAATCATATCATCTGTGAATAATAAAAAATATCATTCATCTGTGAAGGTAGTTTTACACCAATATGGAAGTTTTTCTTTTTTTCTTGATTAATTCTACCTGCTAGAAGCTAGTATGAAGTTAAACAGAAGTGGTGAAAATAGACATTCTTGTCTTTTTTATGATTTTCTGGGAAAAGTATCCAATCTTTCAGCATTAAATATAATGCAAGCCATGGGTTTTTCATTGATGCCTTTTATCAGGTTGAAGAGGTTCCCTTCAGTTTCTAGTTTATTCAGTATTTTATTATGAAAGTGTGCTTGATTTGGCCAATGCTCCTCTCTCTCTCTCTCTTTCTCTCTCTCTCTTTTTTTAGAGAGAGTGCAATCAGGGAAGGAGGGGCAGAGAGAGACTCTTGAGCAGGCTCCAGGCCCAGCACGGAGATGACTCAGCGCTCCATCTCAGGACCCTGAGATCATGACCTGAGCTGAAATCAAAAGTCCCAACGCTTATGGACTGAGCCACCCAGGCGTCCCTTTTTCTCTGTCTATTGAAATAATCTTGCTTTATTTTAAAAAATTAATTGATATATTACATTAACTGATGTTTGATATTAAGCTGACCTCATGTACCTGGGATAAATCCCACTTGGTTGCGGGATTCAGTTTGTTAATATTTTGCTGAGGGTTTTTGCGCCCATATTTTTAAGGAAATATTGGTCTATAGTTTTCTTTTCTCATGATGTCTTTATCTGATTTGGGTATCAGGGTAATAGACTCCTGGAATGAGTTGGAAGTGTTCCCTCCTCTTCTATAGAAGAGTATGTGAATATTTGGTGTTATTTCTATTTTAAAATGTTTGGGAAAATTCAGTGGTACAGCTGTCTAGACCTGGGGGTTCTTTGTGGGTTGTGTTTTGATTATTAATTAAGTGCCTCCATTTAATTTAATTAGATTATCTATTTCTTCTTAAATCAGTTTGGTAATTTGTGTCTTTCTAAAAATTTGTTTTAAGTTCATCTAAGCTATCCAATTAATTGACATACAGTTTTTCATAGAATTCCTTTATAATACATTTTATTTCTCTAAGGTCAGTAGTAATATCCCTTCTTTTATTTCTCTTTGTCTCTCTGGTCAATCAAACTAAAGTTTTCTCTGTTCTGTTGATATTTTAAGAGAATTAGCTTTTACTTTTACTGATCTTCTCCGTTGTTTTTCTACACTCCATTTCATTAATTTCTGCTCTAAGCTTTATTCCCTTCCTGCTGCTTGCTTATACTTTTCCTTTGTTTTAAAGTAGAAGTTTAGTTTACTTATTTGATACCTTTCTTCTTTCTTAGTCTAGGCCATTTACAGCTTAAATTTCACTCTAAGCTCTGTTTTATCTGCATCTCATGAGTTTTGTTATATTGTATCTCATTTCCATTTATTTCAAAATACTTTTCTGATTTCCTATTTTCCTATTTCCTATTTTTCTTTGATCTGTTGGTTATTGTGGAATGTGTTGCTTAATTTGCACATATTTGCAAATATCTTAAATTTCTTTCTGCTGTTGATTTCTAGTTTCATTCCATTTTGGTTGGAGAACATACTTTGTGTTATTTCTTAATTTAAATAGCTGTATCTTGAGCAAATAGTTGGATGTTGTTTTTTTATCAAGTCTTGCAGTTCTTGCCTTTTGACTAGATGGTTTAATCTAACATTTTTAATTTAATGTTAATCTCACAATGTTTAACATTATTGCTACTACATTTGGATTTGTCGCTGCCATTTTGCTGGTTATTTTCCACATGTCTTGTGCCTTTTTTTCCCTCTAATCCTTCTTCACTATTTTCTGTTGACATAAGTGAATATTTTTGAATGTTGCATTTACATTTCTTTAAGGATTTTTTTCACTGTATATTTTTACTTACTTTTTTAGTGGTTCCTCTAGGGCTTACCATATACACTACACTATCATTATTAGCTTCAGATTTATACTATTTGATTTCAGTTAAACATAGAAATGTTACTCTTCTCTCCCCTTTCCTTCCTTCCTGTGATATTATTGTTCTACATATCACATCTGTAAATGTCACAAGTCCAATAATACAGTTAAAATTATTACATGATATAATTTGATATCTTTTAAAGAAGCTTAGAGGAGAAAAGACAGCAAGAACATTTTTATAGATTTTGTTATATTAACATTTTGATTTACCGTTTCTGTTTCTCTTTATTTGTTCTTATGGATTTGCATACCATCTGGAGTCATTTCCTTAACCCAATACAGATTTGCTCTCACCTGTCTCCTTTGTGCTGTTTTTGGCAAATATATGTCTATATGTTATAGGTCCAACTAACATATATATAGTTTAATGTAACTGGTTCTTAAATCAATTAAGAGAAGACAGGAGAAGAAATATGCATTTATATATTTTTTAATAATTACATAATTATCTTTACTGGTGTTCTTTGTTTTTTGTGTGTGGTTTTAAAGTACTGTCTGCACTAACTTGTTTTTAGCCTGAAGAACTTCCTTTAGTATTTCATGTGAGGTGGGTCTCCTAGCAACAAATTTGCTCAATTTTTGATCATCTGGTAATGTTTTACTTTACCTTCAGTTTTGAAAGATAGCTTTGCCGTAAATAGGATTCTTGGTTGATTGTTTTTATGAGCATTTTGAATATGGTATGTTATTGCATTGCCCTCAGACCTCCATCGTTTCTGATGAGAACACAGCTGATAGTTACTGGAGTTCTCTTGTAAGTGATGAGTTGCCTTTCCCTTGCTGCTTTCAAAATTTGCTCCTTGTTTTGAATTTCAGCAATTTTTTCTTTTAACTATGATGTATTTGTGGATCTCTTTGCATTTATCCTACTTGGATTTTATTGAACTTCAATTTATTTCAATAAATTTGGGAACTTTCAGCCATTAAGTCTTTGAATATTTTTTTCTGCTTATTTCTCTTTTCTCCTTCGAGTACTCCCATTTTTCCTACATTGGCATGTTTAATAATGCCCATATTTCTCAGAGGTTCTCTTCATTTTTCTTCATTCTTTTTTCTCTCTGTTCTTCAGATTGCATAGCCTCTATCACTCTATCTTCAAATCTGCCAATTACTTCTTCTGCTGCCGGGAGTGGCCAGCAATCCCTGTACCGATGGATGAATGATTACTCCAAACTTTTCCGTGAAAGAGATAAGACAACAAGGGAGTCAACACTCAGAGAGGAAGACCCTTTGCTCTTCTTTGCTCACTTTTATTGGTCCTTCGGGATAATCACAAATCCTTGTCACGGTGTCTCAAGCACATGACGTGTGACAAGGGGTCTTACTGAAACTGGGAAATTATCTTTATGGGAAAGATACAATAGGTTAATCTGTATGTTCGACTAAACATAGCCTAAGGGACAATGCCTACATCTCTTAGATCACTGGGCGGCTGGTTGGGCTAAGAGAGCTTTGGCGCAGGTAACTCCCCACGGCATTCCAACGGCAGAGTGGTCACACGGCCCCGGTGTTCCAAGGGCCTGTGCCCTTCTCTGAAACCCTCCCATCGCCCCCAGTGGCCTCCGTGTTACATTTTAGCAAGCCGGGTATTATGGCTGGTTTCATGCTCTACATTAACCCCAACATTCTGGCAGTTCAAATTTACTATTGTGCCCCTCTAGCGAATTTTTCATTTTAATTATTATACTTTCTACCCCATAATTTCCATTTGTTTTCTATAATTTCTTTCTCTTTATTGATATTTTCTACTTGAAGACACATTGTCATCACATCTCCCTTTACTTTTTAATCGTGATTTCCTTTTATTCTTATAATATGTTGTAGCAATTCTGGGTACTCTTCCTCTTGAACTTATTATTTGTATTCATTTGTTGTTGCTTAGTAAATGGCTGGGTTATTTTAATGGAGCCTACTCCTCCCCCTACAAAATTTTAAGCCTTTGATGTTGCTCCTCATGGAGGCTGTTATAGATTGAATTATTTCTCTATGAAACTTGTATGTGGGAGTCCTAATCCCCAGTACATCAGAATGTGATTTTATCTGGAAGTAAAGTTACTGCAGATTTAATTAGCTAATCTAGGATAAGGTTGTACTGGAGCAGGATTGGCCCCAATCCAATATGACTAGTATCTTTATAAGAAATGGAAATTTGGACATAGACATGTGCATAGGAAGAACCTGCATCAAGACGAGGGCAGGTATCAGACTGATGCTTCTACAAAGCAAGGAGCATCAAAGATTGCCAGGAAACCAACAAGAAACTAGTGAGAGGCATGGAACAGAGGGTCTCCTATAGTCCTGAGAAAGAACCAACACTGCCAACACCTTGATTTTGGACTTCTAGCCTCCAGAACTGTAAAACTACATTTTTGTTGTTTAATCCCCTTAGTTTGTGGTACTTTGTTATAGCAGGCCCGAGCAGACTAATATAAGGGGAATAAGCTTGGGTTTCCTACAGTCACTGGTATGACAGTGGTTCTGGCAGGTCTGTATTTGGCTATCTCTCTCTCTCTGACCTCATCCAGCTGTTATGTTCCAGTAATTGCTAATTAATTGCTGTATAATGTTCAACAATATGCTGGGCATAAATTGATCCACAGACAAAACCAATAAAATTCAGGCTCCTTTGAAGAGATAATTCCTTAAATTATTAAACTTTTTTTTTTTTAGACCCTAGTTGAATTCCTCCCAGTTGTCTCTTTGTCTTTCTCTGTAATTAGCTTACAGTCTAGCCTATATGCCCAATGACCCTACTAATCTCCTAATTCGCTTTCACCACAACTTGCACTATGTTTTGTTTGTTCATTTTTTAGGCTTGAACCTTATTTCAAGTTCAATTCCTTTGGGAAGAGATTAAGAGCTATTGTTTTTAGGACTTGCTTCTCTCTTCCTCCACATCCCCCTACCCAAGGAAAAACCTCTGAGCCACATCTCTGGAGCTGGATATGGGGACCATGGTGTGCTTCTCTATGAGTTACAAAGCTGTTTTAGGAACTGAGTGCTGTATGATTGGGGGAGTGGAGAGCAGTAGCCTACGGTCTTCTTACTTGTCTCTCTCAGTGTGCAGTCAATACCTTAGGACTGGGCAAAGGAGGTCAGGATACCAGTATTCTCAGTGGTACTGCACCCAAGGCAGAAATTCTATCTTACAGTTTGCGCATGAGTGGAAAAAGGGAACCCCCCACCTCTTGGGGCTATTCGCCTATAACAGCCTCAGCAACTGTGACTGGGTTCAGAATGAAAAATGCTCATGTCTTACCCCTCCTGGGAAGATATATCCCTCTGACCAGGAGCTAGGGGAAGAGGTAACCCAGTGTTCTTGGTTGCATTCACCTGTAATGCAGCTTTTATCTTGCTGAGTATGGAGGAGCAAGTGAGGGAGTGAATCTCAGTATAAATACCACAGATTCTCACCCTTCTTATAGTACTTTAGGTTTTCTTGAATAAATGTATCTTCATTGTCTGTGTGTCCCTGTGACCATATCCTGAGACTTTAAACAATTTTTTTTTTAAGTAACACCAGTTTTACTGGAGAGCAGGTTCAGGGAGTGCCCCATGCTGTCACACTCTAAGCCTCTTTTAATATCATTTTTAATGTTTCAAATCTCTAATAACAGATATTATTATGAGATACTATGAGACTAATGTTTTACCTTTTACAAATATAGTCAGCAGTGCTCAAGGAAGAAGTTACCCTGGAGAGAAGTATAACCTTTGAGTCTGGCAACTACTCTGTGACTTATTCCTTTAAGATTTCTTTCAAAATAAATATTTTTTTATTTTTATTTATTTGAGAGAGAGAGAATGAGAGATAGAGAGCACGAGAGGGAAGAGGGTCAGAGGGAGAAGCAGACTCCCTGCTGAGCAGGGAGCCCGATGCGGGGCTCGATCCCGGGACTGCAGGATCATGACGTGAGCCGAAGGCAGTCGCTTAACCAACTGAGCCACCCAGGCGCCCCAAGATTTCTTTCAAAATAAATCCAACATTTCTCAATTTGTGATAACCTATGCCTACAGAGTCAAAGCTCTACGACTGGCCTAGTTTCCCATTTCCAAAATGTAATATGTTTTAGTCAATAAATCAAATAATTAAGTTTTGAATAATTGAGTGGTCAATTAGGATACAATTTAAGATATAAGTAAGTTTCATTGTCTTGTTTTATTTGCTTGCTTGTTTCTTTCTTATTTGCAGAAAGGAGATGAAAACAAGGATGACACATCATTTTCTTGTGAACAGAATTTAATTGGAAAAAAGCTAATAGTTATGCCAAATTTGGGGTTGGAGGAATGTGTTATATTTATTAACATACACAGTAAATTAGAGCAATGGAAGCAACATCATTGCTTTTTTTGAATCTTGTGCATCAATGCTTTTAATAAATGACTCATTAAGTTTGTTTTCATACAACTCATAATTTCAAAGTTTCTGAACAAGTTCGAAAGTGTTAAATGTCTTTTTCCAATATCTAGAAAATCAGGAAAATTTATTTACACTTAAAGAACATCACAACTGTGGCATCATTTGGGTTTTAGGCTCAACTATTATTATGTTAAATTACTTCTAAGAATTGTAATTGTTATTTTTGAGTGCATAGTGAGGAGCTGGGAGAAATAAAGTGGAAAATAAAATACAGAACAGCAGCATAGATATCATAATGCCTAGGTATAATTAATATTTGACAAGTACTAGGCACAGGGCAGCAAGCATATCGGTGGCAGAAAGCAAATCAGTGCTTAATGACTTATGTCAATGTAGTTGACTTTTTGTTCTTACTACATCTCTGTGACTGTTTTCACAATCATCAAATACAATGACATTCTAATTATATTTGAAATCTTTGACATTGGCTTAAGAAAGATTTTCAGGAAAAGAGCTTTTATGACTCTTTTGAAATTAAAAGAACAGAACGGCTTTTGAAAATATGAGGTCTAGATAATGACATAAAATAATTTATCATCAACTCTAATAGTATTATGATTATATTATCATAATGAACATGTATTGATATGTACTATATTAAAGACTTCATATGCTTGCTATCAGTTGTTGACAATCTTGTGATATAGATATTTTTCAACATTTTTTCAATATTTTTCAAATTCTGATAAGAAAATTGAAGTCTACCAAGATTAAGTGACTAGTCCAAAGGCACACAGAGAGTATTTAAAGGCACATAGAGAGTTCAAGGCTTTGAGTGTGTATACAATTATTATTTACATAGTATTTTAATTTATCTTAAAGTTGCAGGTATAACATATTACAAAAAATAAACAGCCCATGCAGCATCCCTCAGCCAATGTAGAGGCAATAGAAGAATGTGTGTATGTGTTGTGTATATAATTAATGGGCTATTACTTAATTAACATTTTAATTTATAGCATATCACACTGTTGTGCTGCTTCATTTTTTAAGCCTTATTATTTTAAAAATCATCTTATGATATATTTGATCTTCTCTTTTCATGAGGTTGAGGAAATTTCTAAGTGCCTAACCATAACATGATATTTGTTATGGAACATAATTCAATTTTATATAATAATTAGCTTTCAGTTTCTTAGCAAATTAATCACTTATCATTTATTCTCAATATATTCAGATTTTGCAAATAGATTAGAAATTATTGTTAATATGTTTCATATTAATATATAACATGTAGTTTATCATACACAGGAATCCTTTCATGTAAAATTTAATAAATGTAATATTTTGAGTGTTCTGAATACACAAAAACAAGAGATCAATTAGTAATTAAACAAGTAACACCCACAAAAAAGTGGACAGCAGAAGCCCTGTAAACTGAACAGTTTTATTTTTAGTAATTATGAGAATATCATGTGGCAATAAAATAAAGGAAAATGAAAAATTATTTCCCATTTACTACCTAAACATGTTGCAAAGTTAAAATAATAATTAATCCACAATTAATTGATGAAGTTCAATAAATAAACTGTTAATAACAAAGGTTCAAAAGAAGCAAATTGCAGAATTTCAAATTTCCTACAAAGTTTAGACATTTTGGTGTTAGGTTCACCAGCTGAGTTGCTAAATTCTAGGCAATCTTAAACATTATATGCTTCATAGAAAGCACACCCACATATAAATATAATGTATAACAGATTTTATATATAATAGATATAAAAATCAATAACAAAAATTTTGGTCAAATCTTGGTAGTTAAATACATGTGTTGCCAGCCCTCACTAGTTAATAATGTGCCATGATAATGTGCCCTATTAGAAAAACTATTACCACTATTTCATAAAGTGATATCTTCAAGACAGAAACAAATTGACACATTCAAGATAGAGAGTACAAACAAATATTCATTTGCATCAAAAACAGCATTCCCGTTCTCACAATGGATATCGATCTTATAGAGTCACCAAATCAGATGTGTTGATGAAAATAAATGTTTGCATTTTCCAGTTTTCACAGAAAGCCTCGGGATATTTTCAGAGAATGTCATTTTATCTATTCTAAATGCATTTTTTTTTAGCAGTTCCTTCTTACTGAGTTCAGAATTCCTTATAGAGTATCTCTGAGGTTCTTGAACTTAGGCACATGAGAGTTCTATATTTCTCTATAGACACTAATTTTGTTTACAAAGATCTCTAGGAAGGAGAATAAAGTGTGTGAATTTATCTTGCCTCACTTGCTTTGTCACTTGCCAGTCACTTTGCAGATATGGATAACAAGCTAGATGTAAGAATGACTAAAAAAAAATGTACGCATTCATAGATTTGTGTCCCAGGCTTTATTTGTTTGATTAAAAATAGATGCAAAGAGTGAAGTCTTGTATGAATTGAAAATGAATGTGCATGGCATCATGCTGACCTCTCATTCTCTTTGCCGTACAAAAACTTTTACTCTGTACCTAGACTTCCTTGTTGTTGTGTGAAGCGTTATTTTTCCTCTCACGGGTTATTTAAAAGTCCAATAAATCAGGGTATGGTAGTGTATTTAGTGACCAAAAATGGAGCTGGAAGCCAAGGGTATTTTCAGACTTCTGAAACTCCCTCCATCACCCTATCAATGATCACCAAGAAGAGACTGAAGAAGGAGCAGTCTTTTCAATTCCTACTGTGAGCATAAAACTAGATGTTGGTGGATGAAATGATTGCGTAAAAAACAAATTTCAAGTCAAAGCACTCATCTTAGGCTAAATACAGCTCGATTTAATCCACAGATAATGACTATCTTAAGATAGGGATTCTGAGATTGTTGATTTGCTGTTGCTAAATATAATCGATATCAAGTATAATAATCGCTAATATTCTAAATGTTCTTGTAATATGGCAAAATCTTATTAAACTATATGAAATATAAAGATATTTAAAAACTATAGAATTGTTATCAGATTTTTGTAAAATTATCATGTCAGAAATGGTATTTAGTCAGATTTATCTCTTGGCACTATCTTCCATGTTTCTTATAAGTTTTTTTGTACACTATTTTTAAGAATTTCTCAATAATGATTACTTTTGGAGATCTCTGTATGCATAAGTTATCATTTCTAACTCATTATCTTTGAGATTTAAATATATATTTGCTATAGTTGCTTGTTTTTTTTCCACATATAGTACATGAATATAACAGCTGCACCCTGGTACTTAATTTTATTCCATTCACTTATTGATGAACTACATTTGTGTTTAGGAAGATATTTTTAGAAATATGTTCACCAAAAATGGCCTCTCATCTATAATTTCTACCATAAGGCAACTAAAATCCCCTCTTGAGTAAGATACATGTGCAAATTTAGTATTTTAATGATAAAGTTTAAATGAACACTTCACTTTGCTGAGGTTATTTTGAACGTGTATACATACAAGTACTCAATGTTTCAAAGGGAAACTACTGGTTGATTATAGTTCTGGGATGTTGGTAGTCAGTTTGGGCACAATATAACCTTCCCTAAAGATCCCTTGATTAAGATTTACTCCAGAACATGTTCTCTATATTTACCTTTGCATGAACTTTCGTCACCTCTGTATGACCTCTGTTTAGCTTGTGCACAATATCTTTCTGTCCCTGGAGCTGGGCTGGTAAATAACAGAGAAGAGAAGAGAATCCAATCCCCCAAGCCCTCTCTTGAGGGTTTAACTCTCTGGAGAGATGCCTGACTCCCAGGGGCAGGGATGCAATACTTGACCTAAACATTGTACAGGTGGTAGAATAACTAAAGTCTGTAGGCTTCAAAGTTAGGTTCATCACTCACTGGAAGAATCCACATGAAATAGAAGTGTGGAAAGATTTCTTTGTCTTCCATTTATGCTAATGTTTGAATACAGTTTCCCCTATCTAACAATTATATGTTTATAAATAGTATATAAGATGAAGTTTAGTAATGCATATAAATGTATAAAAACAGAAAAAGCATATTTTAACAGAGAAACTTTTAATAATGATTTTTGCAAGTCAGATTTATTGTCACAAACAAAAAATAAAATTATATAGAAGCTGACAGATGTTTATACTTAAGTTGCAAAGACAAAGTATCCCTAGGTTGGAATGAAAATGATGGTTCCTAAATGCTGAGTGTCTACTTGGGTCAAAATAACACTGACTGGACCAATTAATAAAAGAAGAAAGACATAAACAGATAAAACTAGGAAAATATGAAGTATAAAGGCAAATTTTCTGTATAAAATGTAGTGCTAAATTATAAAAATATGTTTTTAAAGTATATTCACACATAGAATTATATATATATGTGTATATATACTTATATATATGAAATTATTTTCTTCTTCAAGAAGGGTTCATGTTCTGAATGTGAGATATTGATTCCCTCTAGACACTGAATCCTTGATGAGGAAAACACAGGAGACATTTATTATAAAAATTACCTTCCAGAAACAGATGAACTCCCCTTCCAATTAGCACTAGGTCGAAAACTATATTTTTGCATGTAGTTTCTTGTTTATTTGCATTTATTTTATATCTCTTATGAAAAGGAGAAATAGAGCCAAGTCAGACCAAATTTCTATATGGTATCAACAAATCTTTTTTTTTTTGGTTATACATATTTAGAATTTATTTAAAAAACACAGAAGACTACAGAAAAATATATAAATAAATTAGAACATCAAAAAAACACACTGATAAGTTATACCAAAAAGCTGATTGAGGGAGAGAAAAAGGAAGAGCTAATGCTGCTAAAGATCCATGAATCAGACTTCGTTAAAAAAAGAAAAAAAAAGTAGGGCAAAAATAACTAAAACTGGAATGAAAAGGAATATCAATTGAAATGAGAAATTAATAGAGTGATGAAAGAACACTTTGCACAACTTCATGTTACTGTGTTGGAAAATCTGCTTGGATTGTGATTTTCTAGAAGAAAACAAGTTAAATATAAGATGCAAAACAAAAAATAAGGAATCACCATAGAAAAAAGTGAGAAAATTTTCTAGATAGCCTCAGTTCTACTTCAAACCACTAAAAACAAAGGAGAGTCCAGATGATTTAATTGATATGTTCACTTAACCTTTCATATTAATGCTAAAGCTTTTCAACCCATTCTATCAAATAGAGTAAAAAAGAAAATCCTCAAAATTAATTTAATGCACCCAGAGCATCTGAAATCAAAATATGACAAATATGGAAAAGAAAATTACAGATCAACTTCATTTAATAGTATACTTGCAAAAAGTCCAAATCAAATTAAGATACTCATAATTTACTAGTAAATTTAGAGCAAAACTTTTTTTATGTACCAAATAGGGTTTGTTCATGCAAGGAATAAAAGAAAATTTCAATAATAAATAATTTCACAATAATAAAAGTTTGAAGAATTATACAACTGTTTATGCAAAAAGCATTTATTACATCTACCACCTGGTTCTGATTAAAATTTCTTAGAAATATATATAAAGTGGGAGACTTACTTAATATGATACACAAAAACATCTCAAATTTAAAATTCACCTATTTCATTGATGATACACATTCACTGTTGTGAAGATTTGTTGATACCACTCAATCATCAATGGTATCAACAAATCTTCACAACAATGAATGTGTATAATATTTGTAACAATGAAAGTTAATATTTTCTATGAGATCAATGTACATTTCAGAGGGTTTCCCATCATAAGTTTTTAATCATGAAAAATTTCAAATATATATAAGAGGGAAAGACTAATATGGAATAACACTGTCATGTACTGTCACTTACCTTTAACAATCATCAATTTATGGCTAATTTTATTTCATTTGTACTCTTTACCACCACTCCTTCAAAAAATTTTGAGCAAATCCCATATATACATTTCAGCACATAGCTGTAAGAAATATATCAATATGATACATATGAATTACAATCTCAATGTATTATCAAATACACATTTGCTGTGAAAGTTTCATGATTAACTTAAACATTTTTATTTTTGTTTTTACGATTGAATCAGATATCCAAATAAGGTCTAAATGTTCAAACTGGTTGATATGCCCATTGTATATCTTTTTTTAATTTTTTATTGTTATGTTAATCACCACAAATTACATCATTAGTTTTTGATGTAGTGTTCCATGATTCATTGTTTGTGCATAACACCCAGTGCTCCACGCAGAACGTGCCCTCCCCAATACCCATCACCAGGCTAACACATCCTCCCACCCCCCCCAGAACCCTCAGTTTGTTTTTCAGAGTCCATCATCTCTCCCTCTCCGATTTCCCGCCCTTCATTCTTCCCCTCCTATCATCTTTTTTTTTTCTTAACATATATTACATTATTTGTTTCAGGGGTACAGATCTGTGATTCAACAGTCTTGCACAATTCACAGTGCTCACCACAGCACATACCCTCCCCAATGTCTAGCACCCAGCCACTCCATCCCTCCCACCCCCCATCCACTCCAGCAACCCTCAGTTTGTTTCCTGAGATTAAGAATTCCTCATATGAGTGAGGTCATATGATACCTGTCTTTCTCTGATTGACTTATTTCACTCAGCATAACATCCTCCAGTTCCATCCACATCGTTGCAAATGGCAAGATCTCATTCCTTTTGATGGCTGCATAATATTCCATTGTATATATATACCACTTCTTCTTTATCCATCCATCTGTCGATGGACATCTTGGCTCTTTCCACAGTTTGGCTATTGTTGACATTGCTGTTATAAAAATCAGGGTGCACGTACCCCCTCAGATCCCTACATTTGTATCTTTGTATCTTTGGGGTAAATACCCAATAGCGCAATTGCTGGATCATATGGTAGCTCTATTTTCAACTTTTTGAGGAACCTCCGTACTGTTTGACAAAGCAGGAAAGAATGTCTAATGGAAAAAAGACAGTCTCTTCAACAAATGGTGTTGGGAAAATTGGACAGCCACATGCAGAAGAATGAAACTGGACCATTTCCTTACACCACACACACAAAATAGACTCCAAATGGTTGAAAGACCTAAACGTGAGACAGGAGTCCATTAAAATCCTAAAGGAGAACACAGGCAGCAACTTCTTCGACCTCCGCCGCAGCAACTTCTTCCTAGAAACATCGCCAAAGGCAAGGGAAGCTAAGGGCAAAAATGAACTATTGGGACTTCATCAAGATAAAAAGCTTTTGCACAGCAAAAGAAACAGTCCATAAAACCAAAAGACAACCAACAGAATGGGAGAAGATATTTGCAAATGACATATCAGATAATGGGCTAGTATCCAAAATCTATAAAGAACTTATCAAACTCAACACCCAAAGAACAAATAATCCAATCAAGAAACGGGCAGAAGACATGAACAGACATTTTTCCAAAGAAGACATCCAAATGGCCAACAGATACATGAAAAAGTGCTCAACATCGCTCAGCATCAGGGAAATCCAAATGAAAACCTCAATGAGATACCACCTCACACCAGTCAGAATGGCTAAAATTAACAAGTCAGGAAATGACAGATGTTGGCGGGGATGCGGAGTAAGGGGAACCCTCCTACACTGTTGGTGGGAATGCAAGCTTGTGCAACCACTGCATATTTTTTATCTATAGGTTCTCTTCTATCTCTCCGTTACTTTGTTATTTAGTAAAGACTGGGGTTGTTTTGTCCTGCAGAGTCTCCCAGTTAACACAGTTCGACATCTACTATAGTCCCTGTAAACTGCAGTTATATCTAGAGGATTTATCAGGTTGAAGTTTTGTTCTGCTTTTTGTTTTTTTTAATAAGAATTTTTTTAAGTCCTTTTGCATTCTCCATCAGGCGGCACATAATATCTAGTTATCTGGTTATCAACAATTGATAGTCATTGCCTAGATAACCAACGCATTAGTGCTTTGAAAGTAGCCCTATAAAATTCAATCATTCTTCATCAATTATTAGCAGAACATTTTTCTAATCTAAAACTTCCATCATTAACTATTTGGTTACCCTTAGATACAGTTTGTACAGAAAATGCAGGATGTATACTTGATTCTTTCCCTTTATTTACCTGTTTTTGTTTTTGTTTTTAAGTGTTGTTTCCCTAACATCCTAATGTGACTGTTCCCAGTATCTACTGTTGTGGCTTAAAAAAGAAAAAAAAAGAAAAAAAAGAGAAACAAAAAGAAAGAAAGAAGAGAAAGAAAGAAGAAAGAAAGAAAGAAGAGAAAGAAAGAAGAAAGAAAGAAAGAAAGAAAGAAAGAAAGAAAGAAAGAAAGAAAGAAAGAAAGAAAGAAAGAAAGAAAGAAAAAAAAAACAAATCTTGGTGGCTTAAAACTGTGGCAATCATTTGTTTACCTCTCATCTTTCCATGAATCATTAATTAGGGAAGGGTCAGCTGAGGAATTCTGGTGTTTGAGATCTCTCATCTGGTGTTCGAGCTCTCTAATGTTGTTGTAGTCAAGACAGTGGCTAAACCTGGTACAGCAGAAAACTAAGTATTTGGGAATTGGTCAGGCACCTCCCTCTGTGCATGAAGAATTAGGCCTGTCTATGTGATATTTCCATATGGACTAATTTGGATTTTCTAACAACATGTCAGCCTATAGACTGAATGTTTGTGTCCCCCTGAAATTTAGATGTTAAAACCTAATCCCCAATGTGATGGTATTTAGAGTTGGAGCCTTTAGGAAATGATTAGGTGATGAGAGCAGAGCATTCATGAATAGAATTCAGTGCGCTTATAAAAGATACCTCAGAAAGGGGGCCCGCGCCAGGGAGAGCATGGCCACCCTGCATCGGCTGCGGGAGGTTCTCCGGCACTTGCTGGTCTGCAAGAAATCCAACTTCGGCCACGACAAGTCGTGCCACTGGCATTTTGTGGAGACGCACTATCACAACTACAGGGTTTCATTTCTGATTCCTGAATGTGGGATTCTGTCAAAAGAACTGAAAAACCTGGTCATGGAAACTGGACCCTATTACTTGGTGAAGAACTTACCTCTTCATGAGTTAATTACACACGAATTCATCAACACTGTTGTGAAGAAGGGTTGGTGCTGTGCACTAACATACAATAAAAATATCGATGAAGATAATACTGTGGCCCTGCTGCCAGACGGGAAATTAATTTTATCACTGGATAAGGATACTTATGAAGAAACTGGTCTTCAAGTTCGTTCATCTCAGTATTCTGGCAGAAAAATCATGAAATTTATTGTTTCCATTGATTTGATGGATTTATCCTTTAACCTGAATTCTAAAAAATATGAAAGAATATCTTGGTCCTTCAAAGAAAAAAAGCCATTGAAATTTGGTTTTCTTTTGGCTTGGCATCATACAGGTGCAGAAGAATACATAGTGATGTCATACTTTTCCAATTATACCGAATTCAGGAGCATCAGCCAAAAATAGCCCTGAGCACAGGGACCGAGCGGCAGTGCCCCGTGCTGCAGAGCAGCGCCCGCTGGGGGGCGCCAGAGGCGGCCTGCAGTGCTCCGGAGCTTCTGGACTGGCTGGGCGCCATCTTCAGCCACACGGACCTGAATAATGAGCCTAATAACTTCATATCAACCTATTGCTGTCCTCAGCTAAGCACAGTGGTGGCCAAAGCCGATTTGTGTACAGTCACTGGTTTCATACTTCCAGAGATCTGTCTCCTCTTGGAACAGCTGTGTCGCTACTTTGATGAGCCCAAGTTAGCTCCTTGGGTTACATTGTTAGTACAGACAGTCCTGTTTAGTTGAGAGAAAAAGAACATGGTTTTCGAAAAGGAGGAGAACATTTATACAACTTCGTGATTTTTAATAATCAGGACTATTGGCTTCAGATGGCTGTTGGGGCGAATGATGACTGTCCACCGTAAAAAATACAAAACTTAAAAAAAAAGAGAGATAGCTCAGAGAGTTCACCCATTTCTTCTACCAGGTGCAGACACAACACAAAGTCAATTATCTATGAACCAGGAAGCAGGTCTGTCACTCACAGACACTAAATCCGTTGATACCTTGATCTTAGACTTCCTAGCCTCCAGATTTATAAGAAGTAAATTTCTGTTGTTGATAAGCCATCCAGGCTATGATAACAGTCAAAATGTTTACATGGTGACTTACCACTTCTAGAGAAAGTGTTCAAAGAGAAAAAGAGGGGGAGTGCATTGTATTTTGAGGACAACTTGGAAGTTCTGTAGCTTCAGGTGGGCTCTATTCAGTGAGTAGAGATGGTCAGAAAGCTTCATCTAGTTTCAGTGGGAGGACATATAGACCCCACTTCTTAAAGAAGGTTAAGTTGTAAGAAAAGCATGTGGAAGGAGAGACATTGTTGAAATACCTTTAAAATAACATCTACTTTAAAAACATTTAAAGATACACTGTTATGAACTCATGTATGTAAATGTATTTGATGTGTTCTAATCTGATGCAGTTATAAATCATATTGATGTTCATATTGTTCCATCTTTGGCTTATGTAAGAGATTATTCAAGTTGGCTACAGGTTCTCTATAACATGTCTTAGTTTTCCCTGATAGCTTTTTGTTTTCCCTGCTTTCTGTAATGACAAGGTGTTTTGGGCCTATCTTGTGTAGTTTGTGTCCAATCACTGCTCATTGCTACTCGGTCATTTCTCAACACTTTTTTTTTTCATGGCCACAACTAGAAAATATTTTTCCTCTTTTTTTTTTAAAAAAAAAGAAAATAAATTAGAAGTTCATACTTCTGCACTCAGTACAAATTAAAGATGACAGATATTTTACCTAACTCATCAATCTTATATCTCTGCAGCCCTTCTCCCATTCATAAATCCTAGTTCTTAATGAGATGAGTATAATTACTTATTTGCTTTCCCATAATGCATACTCAATCTCTTTATTCTCAGAATGAAAATATAGATACTAACATCAACTGTGATTACTGAAAACAGATAAAAATTTTACATTTTTTGTCCTACAAGTAAATTCTACTTGGAATATCTAATCAAATTATTATATTTTAAGTTATGTGGGACACATTTCTGTTTATTTTGCTTTCAGTTTTAATTTTAATTTTATTTTTATACCTGTAAAACATTTTTATAACTCCAAAGAATATAAAATTATATTATGCATATTGTTAGCTACTATCTCTGTCTTTACTATCTCTCTTCCACTTATAGATAATTTTTTAAATGTTATAGTTTATTCTGCCATCTTTATCATTTAAGTAAACACACATACACACTAATTCACAACCCCTTATAAACATATTTGACAATATATTATGGAGAGCTAATAAATGATAGTTGTAGGAAAGTTCATTCTTTCTAATTTCAACTGCATAGAACTTCATTGTATAGATGTTACTGAGTTTATTCATTGAGTTTTCAGTTAATGGTCATTGTGTTATTTATAGCCTTTCGTTACGAAACATAGTGCTACAATAAATAATAGTTTCTCATATTATATTGAGAATGCATAAGGTTTTTATCTTATATTTTCTCTAAAACTAATCTTACTTTGATAATCCTCATAAACATAACTAAAACTCTAAATATTTGGGCTAAAAAAAACACATTGTGAATTTTACAGTAAACTTAATATTTTAGATTCTACCTGAATATCTATTTTTGTGCAAAAGCATAAGCAAAAGAAAAATTTGTACAAGTGAAAAGGACACCAAAATGTGTAATCAAGTTCCTGTTCCAAGGTGGGTATATCTGAGGAAGGGAAACTTCTAGACAGAGGTTGCACTAGGCCTTTTGTTGTGTGATATATCACATTACAACTTCATTTGTACTATGATATCTATCTACACCAAAGGGTTTCAGAGGTTCCTGTATTTATCAGATGCCTGGATTCTTTTGAATTGTCCTAGTCTTTCCTAATGCTAAACCAAAGCCAGGACAATAGCCTGCTAGAATAGATTTACTAGCACCAAGAGTCCCCTAACGATATCCATTCTATTGAGACACAGTAAAAAAAAAAAATCACTTGTCATACCAAGCACCAAGTCAAATTTGAAGCAAAAACTAAACTTAACTCATACTCAGACCAAAAGAGTCAGTTATTAGAACTATCTAACAAAGATTTTAAAGCAACCACTGTAGTATTGCTTCAATAATCATTGTGAATTTCCTTGAAGCAAATGAAAAAAAATACAAAGTCTCAGTAAGGAGATAAAAGTCACAAAGAACCAAATAGAAATTATGGAACTGAAAAATATAATAACAGGGAAAAAAAAAAGAAAATAAACAAAAAACTTCCTATATGACCACCATAATAGAGTGGAGATTATGTAAGATAAAATCACTGAACTTGAGAACAGATCAATAAAATTCACTCAGACAGAACAATACAGAGAAAATAGACTTTAAAAATGATGAGCAGTCTTGGGATCTTTGTAACAATAATAAAAGATTTAAAATGCGTACCATCGGGAAGCAAGATGGTGGAGGAGTAGGAGACCTAGATTTCGTCTGGTCTCAGGAATTCAGCTGAATAGGGATCAAACCATTCGGAACACCTACGAACTCAACAGGAGACCGAAGAAGAGAGTAGCAACAACTCTCTGAACAGAAAAGTGACCACTTTCTGGAAGGTAGGACGTGCGGAGAAGTGAATCCGAGGCGATATTCGGGAGGATAGACGGCGGGGGAGGGGCCTCCGCCAGCCGCTTCTGGCAAGTGCTAGAGCCGCGGAGCACAAAATCGGACCTTTTAGAAGTTGGCTCCGTGGAGGGACGTCGCTGCAGTGGCTAAGCGGGGGGTGGAATCCTCCCGGGACAGTGTGGTCTCAGGACCCT